>NW_024871209.1:3317500-3605000 GCF_019054845.1 Dipodomys spectabilis
CTCTCCGTTAAGGCAGAAAAAAAAAAAAGAATACTTTTACAAGATCAACCTAAAAATAATTTGGGACATATACCCAACCTTTACAGGAAGTATTTCTGAAGTATAAACAATCAAGTGATGCTGCCTAATCGCCTTCTTCTGTGCCTTCCATACCATAGAAATATTTACACATTGAGCACAGACACTTAGTGTGGACATGACATTTCCCCCACCTACCTGCTGTGGTCACATAAAGAGGCATTCCAGAAGAAAATTCACTGTGGAAAACTAACTGGTTTGATGGGGAAATTACTGTCTGTTTCCTTTTTCTTCATCTACTGATTTTATTTCTCCACAGCTTTAATCTCTGTGGCAAGCTGTGACCCAAAATTACTAAATGGAGAATTCCAGGAGCAAACAATTCACAAGTTTTAACATACTCTCTTTTGATGTCTGTAATCAAGTAACACCGTCCGGGTATGCCCTGCCCAAAAGGTGAATGTGAATATCCCTTTAAGCATGGTATTCAAGTTGCGCACCAAACCTGCCTGTGAGTCACATGGTGATTTGTCATTTCTTAGTTGATCTATTATCACAAGGAAAGAGAGTAGCATCCAATAAAATATTTTGACAGAGATCATACTCAAATATCTTTTATTACAAGAGGTTGTTATTATGAGCACACATGTTTGTGTGTACAATGCCTGTGCTGCAGCTCAAAGTCAGGGCTTCAAGATTTTGCTTAGCTTTCTCACTCATGGCAGAGATTCATTCTATCCTGTGAGCCATGCCTCTAATTCTGGTTTTTTGCTGTTTAATCAGAGAAGCGCAGGATTTATCTGTCTGTGCAAGCTCCCAACTTTCTCTACTCAGATCTCAGCCTCCTGAGTAGCAGAATTATAGGCATGAGCCACTGGTACTATTCTTAGTTTTATTATCATTAGCTATTGTTGCTAGTCTTTTATTGTGCCTAATTCATCATTTAAACCTCACCACAGGTAGGTACACACACACACTCTGGTGGCAGAGAGACAACTCTCATTATAAATGCAACCTAGAATATGGAGATTGAACGGTATCATGAAAATCAATGACATGCTGCGAAAGAAACTGTGGGAGATTGTCTTTCCCAGGAGATTTGCCTCCCGTCACCAGGCTGTCATCATCCCTAGCTTGAAAATAAATCAATAGGTAATACTTGTGTAATCCTCGCTTATAAGAGGAATGACATATTAAATAGGTTTTTTCTGAACAAGTAAAAGAATAAACAAATGAGAAACACTCAGAATATTGACTGACACACAGCAACTGCTAAAATTATCAGCCTCTCTTATTCTTTTCTATTCCACAGGAGAGATTTGTTGCTTGTTAAAAGCATTATCATTTAGGGGATTTACCCAACCCTCTCCCCTCATGGCTAAACTTAATTACAACATCATGCAACCATTAATTTCAGGTATAATGAAGTGCAAGTTTTCATGATTGTGTTCCTAAACTAAATGCCTGAGTATCTCCAGCTCCTTTGTGAATACCACAGGAAACCACTGGAAAAGAAAAGAAAGTCTTCACATAGTCAGTGTCCATATGCCTGTGCTGCTTATGCAAATGAACAATGGCTTAGTTGTCTTATTTTTGCTTTCTCCATTTTTTCCAAGAATCAAAACTGTTACTGGCCTCTCTCTAATTCTTTTTCTGCATATATCACAGATACATATGCAAATACACATATGCACAAACATCTGTAATGCATATATACATATATATATATATGACTACATAGTAGAAGTTAAAGCATTGCCCAATTCTTGACATTAACCCCCAAAAATGGCCTAGGCAGGAAAGTCCATGAGATCATTATCTCTAATGAACCACTAATAAACTGAAAATGGAGCTGTGGCTCAAGTGGTATAGCATTAGCCTTGAGTGAAAAATAAAGCTCAGGAACAATGCCCAAGCTCTGAGTTCAAGCTTCAGGACTGGCATAAATAAACATCTCATTTGTTTGCTGGGCACCAGTGGCTCACGCCTATAATCCTAGCTACTCAGTAGGCTGAGATCTGAGGATTGCGGTTCAAAGGCAGGAAAGTCTGTGAGACTCTTATTTCCAATTAACCACCAGTAAACCTGAAATGGTGCTGTGGCTCAAGTGGTAGAGCACTTGCTTTGAGCTGAAAAGCTGAGGGACAGTGTCCAGGCCCAGAGTTCAGGCCCCATGACTGACCAAAAAAAAATCTTATTTGGTATGAAATTGGTCAATGCCACTGTTTCATAAAACCTTTCACCTTTTCCCATTTGGTTTGTATGGATGCAGAGCATTTATTTTAACATAAAGTCTTCATTTGAATCTTCAGTAATGTACTTCACCATGGTCAATACATGGTTCCACTGGCAGAAAGATGGATAAGCATCGACCATATGATTCTGGATTTATACTTCTGTATTTGGGTTTCAATTGGACATGTCCGTTTAGAAGCACAATGCACCTGATCAGTGTCACCTCGCCATTCCCTCCCATCCCCACGAATCCACTTCACGTTTCCAATTTCCATTTTCACACAGGTAGGCACTTTGCAGAACTGCTTATTGATTGTTTTCAGGCTGTTTTCTAGGGTGAGTCTTCTGATAGGTATTTATCTCACTTCTCTCTCATGATGGCATGTGACTGTCACCTCTTGTGCAGCTAGTGGTTGAAGGTAAGTTTGGAAGGAATAAAGAAGTGTTTGGGCCAAAGTTTGTCCACCTGTATCCCTATTTAAACAATTTGTTTTTTCCCTTCCCCTCCACAAATTATACCAACATCAAATACAGTGAAAACAGGGGTTATACCGTGGGGAGGCGCGGGGGGGGGGGCAGGGATAAGAAGGGGAAACAGAGGAGGCAACAATGCTTGATAAGAAATGTACTCATTACCTTGCCCATGTAATTATAACGCCTTTGTATGGTATTATCACAATAATAAAAATAACAAGAAGAACAAAAAGAAGTGTTTGGGTTTCATAGAGCCGTTTGGGCTGTGGGACTATGAATCCATTACATTAGAAGGAAAAGGAAGGCTCCAAAACGCGGGCTGCAGCCTGACAACCTGCTGTTGCTTTGTGGTATGCACAAGTCAAAAGCCTGGACCTTTGGCATTCAAGACCACACACTGTTCAATCCCATAATAAGTCTGAACTTTCAGGGAGTGACACCTATTTCTTTTTTGCTCTGTTTTACTTTTTGTCTTCCATTTTTTCTAAGTGGTGCTGACTGATAAAAGACCTGGGGGCGGGTGGAAACAATTGCAAGGCTGGCGGTGACCACAGTTCATAGACGCATCCTGGCTCTGAATGTAAACACACACAGGAGCTGGTATTTCATGACTTGAAGCTTTGGTAGTAAGGTGCTGTGTATATGTCAGTCAGATGCAGGGAGCGAGAAAGATTAAAAAGAAATTTCTTGTTGAACCTATTTGGAAAAGTTCTCTATTTCTTCAGCATGGTTTATTTTTTGACCCTTTCTCAGCATGCAATCCTGACTATTTGAGGAGGGGAAAAAATGTCTAATGGACAAAACTCCTTTGACACAAATTCCTCTACATGAAGGATGTCTGACACAGGCCGCCGCAATTCAAATCCTGGTTTAACTTCTTCGATACCATGAGATGCTGGCGAGCATAATAACATTGGGGGACCATTTTCTCGTCTGAAAACGGACTGCTGCAAAAGTGAAAAACAACAATATATCCTTCACTAGGGAATCCACAGACTAATGGCTCTTAAACATGATAACATATGTGAAATATCTAGCACGTTGCCTGACACATTTTAAATGCTGTATTAGTTAGCAATTTTGTGGGGGACAAACTCACTTCATCACTCAGTGTCATAAAACAAAAGGGACCTGAAATGTTTATCTTACAGAATTAGACCGTGAAATGATGGGTGGCATGGGGGAAGTATAGAAATGCTAACTATACAAAGTTTCAGTTAAATAGAAGGCATAAGTCCAAAAGACCTATTGTACAGCGTGGTGATTGTAGCTGAGGGCATATTGAGATCGTGAAGAATACAGTCTCCACTGTCTCACTCTGATTCCTTTTCTTTTGCATTTTCTATTTTATTGTAAAGATGCTGTACAGAGGGGTTGCAGTTGCATGGGTAAGGTAATGAGTCCATTTCCTATCGCGTATTGCTACCCCCTTCACTCTGATTTCTCCTTTCCCATACAGCGCTTTCATTGCTGTGAGCCTATAAAGTGGGGTATACTCTGTTCTACAGCACTGTTTTTCCTCTCTGATCCTTGGGTTGAGTAGTGTCTGCTAATTCATCTATAAAGGAAGGTTCTTCTATGGAATCGATGTAGTACATTTTTAATTCCCTCATCTTTTTATAGTTATAGAATCTCCATTCATTTGGATAGGTTTTGCTTCTCTGCTGGTATTTGTTATCATTCACTAAGAATATTCTTTCCTTTAATTCTCTGAATGCTTCTTTTGGAAAACATATATTTATCAGATATACTTTGAAATCCATGTGAAATCCATGCGTACATGCTCATGTGTACATGCCATTTTTTTCCTCCATGTGAATCACACATTATCGTGTCTATGTTAAATCTTTTTGTTTCTATGTATCTCTATTTTCTTTGTACTTTTAAAGAATTTAGATATTGCATAACTACTTGACATTTTTCCATATCTTTCTGGTGATTCGTTTTCCTTGTAGGTAGTTACCTTGCTTGAAATCAAACAAATCTTTATTTCTTCCATGTTACGTAGTAACTAAAATCCCAGCATTCTGTACAGCTCCAAGCTCCTGATATTTTAGCCTAATCTCATTGGGGCCTCCCCTTTATATTTCTTATTGCCAAATTATCAGGAAAGAATTGGACAGTCTTTCTACTTAGATCGTTTCTGTTTACTCTGTCTCTCCCTCTCCCTCTCTCTATCTTTTTTTCTCTCTCCCAATTGCCTTGATTCTGTAAACTCCTCTACCAGTGTCCAGCTTCTCAGATCACTTTAACTTCTGTCCTCTGAACTTTAAGCCAGTAAATCTTCAGATTTCTACATGTCTGAATTTGTTCTTTTATTAAAAATGGTACAGCCATGGATTTTGCCCAGTGAATTTCTGTCTCTAAAAGATAGGTCCTTTCTTTGGTTTGCTTGCATTTTCACCGAGTATACATAATAGGGGATTTGCACATAGTCAAATTTTAGGGCCAGTTCTCTGTCAAATTATATTTGTTTTTTTGACACCTTGAGCTAGTAATGCTGTGGTTTCTGGCTGTCGTGGTCATGAGGAGTGTCCCACAAGCATGGTCATGAATTTACAATCATCCTTTTTTGGTAGAAATATGTAAATGTTATACTGTCTTCTCTGATTTGGGATACTTTCAAGTGAGTTTAGTTGGTCTCCAATTTCTCTGCAGGCCAGATGCTGTTAGCACTGAGCCACTGCCTTGAGAACACATGGCAATTTGGGAAGGACCATCAGTACTTTGAAGAGGAAAAAAGGAAAAGCTGAAAAGATGAATATGAATTATCATGCCAAAGCTATCAGTCACTCATGGAAACATCTCAAGAAATTGACAAGTTCGTATGACAGTGGGGTAGAATGCAAAAGGCTCCTAAGAAGCTGACAGGTTTTTAGTTGGTTGTTGCTGTTGTTGTTGTTATTGTTATTGTTGTTGTTTGTTGCGATAGAACAAAGTTGACAGTTTCACAACAAAGACAAATACAAATTCCTGTAAATAGCTCTGATAATCAGAAAATATAAGAAACCAATCTCCAAATCATAAGGAAAAAGCATGCATATTTTTGGGCTATGGCTGGAATGACGTCTAAAATTCAATTCAATAAAATGCAGAAAGTACAGGAAACAATCTAGAAGGAAAATGAGAAGCTAGTGGGCCTGCAATGCTTAAGAGCCAGTAGAGACAGTTTAAGAAATATGCTTAGCAATGATTCTAGCTACTAAAATTTCATTATATATAGAATACTGTATTCAAAATCAAAACTTGTGTAAATGCAAACAAGTTATTGTTGACTAAATATTAATACTGACTTGTAAGAAACTCAGTAGATACTCGATGCTATATACCAGATCAAGATTTCAGCAGTTGACATGTGAACAGAAATGAAACCTGGAGGCTAGGATATAGCTCAGTGGGAGCACTTACCTATCAAGACCCACATTTAATTGAGAGCATCATTAAAAGCCTGAAGGAATTGAGGAAGATCAGTAATATACATCTACAGAGTTTGAAGTAGTGTAACATTGAATGAATATGAGGTAAACTGAGTTCAGTATTGAAATACTTATGAGAGCATTATATAAAAACACACAGAAGAGTTTCAAACATCACAAAATGGTGGAAATCAAGTGACTCCCCAGTCATGACACTATTTCACCTTTACCTTCCTCCAGATTTTCAGGGAAAATAAGGTAATTAAGTATGCTTGCTCTATAGAAGACACAGAGAGGAACACTGTGACCAAACTGAACCCTTGGAGATTCCCCTTTAACTTCCCTGACTATAGTGAAAGGCCATCGCCTGGAAAGGTTTCTATTTATGGCCTATAGGCTCAAAGGGACTAGATAGGACTAGGCCACCCTGAAAATAACATGCCAAGGAATTGAACATCAGTGAGTCCTGACTTGAAGCTTGAATTCAAGGAGAAGAAAGAAAAGGAGATCCCTAATATTCCTATACTTTCCACCTAAGAGCTTCAAAGAAAAGAGAAATCCAGAGAATAAGGATCTAAGAAATAACCAACCAGGATGTAGCAGTTAAACTTTTAAATGCATCAAGTAGATATTACAAACACATATGCACCAAATTTCAGAAAGCAAAAACTATTTAGCACAAAAGAACAGATAAATCACAACACTATAAGAGTGGGCAACTTCAATACCTCACTCTCCACCACACATCAGTCTTCCAGACAAATAAAAAAATCAACAAATTTCAGAAGTGAATGACACTGTTAACCAAATGGGGAACTCATAGATATCCACACAACGTTATACTGTAGAGGTGCAAATTGGATATATTGTAGTGCCATATACTCAGCTTGAGAAAATAGGTAACTGAACTGAAGGGGAGGAATCAAGAGAGAGCCAAGAAATAACTGGGTTCTATCCCCAGCAAATTCTATATACAACAACCAAGCTGTTGTATATAGAATTTCCAAAAGACTTTAGGGCCTGAAGAAGCACAAGAAAGAGCATAGAGTCCCCAAAATGGGAAAATAAATGATGTGGAACTCTAGGGATATTTCTCAGCAGAGCATGGTAGTTTCTTCAACTGGATTGTCTGTAAAGAAGTTTTAAAAATACAAGAAAGTTTAAGTAACTCCATGTATTTTATTAGGATACAATGAAATAAAACCAGAGATCAACAGCAAAAGAAAGACAGAAAATATGCAAACACACAGAGACTGAAAAGTACACATTGAAATGATTATAGGCTCATTGGAAAAATATGGAGGAAATTTAAAAATTCCTATAAGCAAATAAAAAATGAAAACACAATATATTAGAACCTGTGGGATACAATGAAAGTTCTTCTAGGAGGTAAATTCATAATTATAAATGTCTGCATTAAATAAGCATAGAGAGTGAGTAGCCATCTTGGCTCTGTATTAGAAGAAGAGTCAATCGGGTGCGCTGACAGATACAACAGAACAGAGGATAGACCCTAGGAATTGCCCTTAAGCAATGAGATATATGGTAATGCTTTATCCTCAGTCTGAGAAAACAGGTGGCTGTACTGAAGGGAAGGCATCAAGAGAGAACAAATAATAACTGGGTTTTATTCCCAGTAGCCCCAAGCTGCTGCATATAGAATTTTTAAAAGAATTTAAGGCCTGAAGAAGCATCTTAGATCCTCCCTATGTCAATAGTATGATAAGCTAAACTCAGCATGAATAAAAAAGTGGATGCCGTGGAAAGGGGAAAGCACAGGGTAAGGGAATATAAATACCATATTTTCTGGTTTTCCCCTTGCATCCCTGGAGTTTTGCATCATTTATTTTGCCATGTTGTGACTCTATGCTCTTTCTTGCGATTCTTCAAGCCCTAAATTCTTTTTAAATATATTTTTATTGTAAAAATACTGTACAGAGGGGTTACCATTACATGAGCAAGGCAATGAGTACATTTCCTATCAAGCATTGTTACCTCCTCCTTTGTTTTTCCCCTATCATCCCTTCCTTCCCACCTCCACAACTACACTACCCTCCCTCCCCGCCTAAATTGTAAACTTCGTTTTTCAACATAGTGTCTTGTACATCTCGTCATTACAATGGGACAACCTGTATCCCTATTTAAGCATTTTGTTTTTTCCCTTGCCCTCCCCAAGCTAGAGAAGTGTATACACAAGATGCAGGGCACTGACATCAATACAACAGCTTGGTTCTGCTGGGAATAGAACCCAGTTATTTCTTCGTTTTCTCTTGATTCCTCCCCTTCAGTACAGCTATCTATTTTATCAGGCACTACAATATATCCCATTGCTTAAGGGCAATTCCTAGGATCAATCCTCTCCTCTGTTGTATCCATCAGTGCACCAGATTGACTCTTCCTCTAATACAGAGCTAAGAGGGCTACTCATTTTCATCTTTCCTGTCACTTCCTTGTCCAAATTACTATCTTTCACTACCTGAATTCTTATAATAGTTCACCAACTAGTTTTCCGGTACCCATTTCTTTCCCAGTATAATCTATTCTTCATATACAAGCAGAGTAATTCTTCAAATTATAAATGAGATCATTCCAGGACTTTCCATTAAAGTTTTACCTCAAAACTTTCCCATTTCACTAGAGCAAATCCCAACTCTAACGTTAGCTGCTCACATAGAACTGTCTTCTAACTTTTAAATGATGTACCAGACACATTCTCCTTTCCATTGTTCCTCAAACACTCCAGGTATATTCTCCCCCGTGGTCCCACTGTTATATTGCTCTCCTCCAGTCTTTTTTTTTTTAATGGCTGAAGCCTTCTTGGCATTTAGAGCTCGGGTTAAAAGTTACTTAACCAGAAACATTTGCTTAACCACCCATTCTAAAGACATGCATTGTCACTTTTGAGAATAGTATCATATTTTGATTGTCTATTTATCTCTAATATTATTACATATTTTCCTTGCTTATGTTTCATTTTTCTTAACTATATGACAGGGTCTTGTCTGTTTTACTCCTTAGCATATTCTTAACATCTAGAACAATATTCATTCTATACTCAAAGACTTTTTATTAAATGAATATTTAAGTACATCTTCATATTGATTAGGAAAAGAAAACTCATAATCAGCCAGGTGCCAGTGGCTCATATCTGTAAACCTAGCTACTCAGGAGGCTGAGATCTGAAGATTGTGGTTCAAAACTGGCCTAGACAGCAAAGTCTGTGACATTTATCTCCAATTAACCACCAAAAAAATTGGAAGCAGAACTGTGGCCAAGACCACACAAGATGTATGGAATCAAACCTAACAAAAGTGTTATATGTAAGCAAAGCAAACCAGATGAGGACACTTAAACCTAATAGAAGTGTTAAATAAAAACAAACCATCCAGGGAAACAAACAGGGGAAACCAAGGGCCAATTATCTAGGGGAAGCCTAATCCGTACTTTACTAGTCTTGAGCAAAAACAAGCTCAGAGACAACATCTGGGCTCTGAGTTCAAGCCCTAAGCGTGGCTAAATAAATAAAATCAATACCATTGAGAGAATTCATCAAACCTCATGCTAACAATATGCCTCGTGCCGCTTTTGACTTAACCTTTTTTGGTCTTGTCAACTTGTTTTCACTTAGCTCTGTGCCATCCCTAAAGCGTGTCTACAGCATCCAGTGGAGAAAATGTAACTAGTTATTGTTAGTGCAACAGGGGACAGAACATTTGCTTTTGAATCTCAGTCACTTTAAATTTAAATAGCCATACATGGTAGATGACTACCATATTGGAATCTGTTCCAGCAAGATAACTTTTACAAAGAAGATTGTCTGTCTTATTTTATCTCAATGTCAAGACTATTTGGTGAGGTTCAAGTAGACAGAGCCAGAACCAGTGTTCATTAAGTTAATTGTAATTCCTGAGTCCAGTTATACTGAATAATAGAACTGTGAGAATTCTTGGCCTTGGGAAAGATAGGAAACCGAATCCAAATGATGCCAGGCTCATGCATATAGTCTTAGCTACTCAGGAGGCTGAGATCTGAGGATCACGGTTCAAAGCCAGTCTAGGCAGGAAAGTCCATGAGACTCTTATCTCCTATTAATCAAGTGGTAGAGTGCTAGCCTTTATCTGAATAGCTAAGGACAGCACCCAGGCCCAGTGTTCAAGACCCATGACAGACCAAAAAAAAAAAAAAGGAAAAGAAAAGAAGTCCAAATGACCTCTGCATATAATAGTCTAAAAGCTTCTATAACAAGGTGTGTGCAGCTGTGTAATTCATAAAGAATAGAAATTTATTGTTCATGGTCCTAGAATCAGGAAATACCAAGGCAATGGAGATAGCAGAGTAAGTGTCTGTTTTATCTATGTATCATCTTTCTATCATCTCTCGATCATCTCTCAATCCCTCTGTCTGTCTGTCTATCTATCTATCCATCTATCTATCTATTTCTGCTTCAAAGTGAGATGAAGCAGCTGGTGTGTTATTTCTACATCCTGAAAGGTGAGAAGGAATGACCAACCTCCTTCAGTCCTATCAAAATGAAGAACACTAATCTCATTCTTGAGGATACAGCCCTTACCAACCATGAAATTCCCACAGCACTACCTATTGATGCCATCACCTTGGAGTTCAGCATTCAGCATAGGAGTCCTGGGTGGCTTGTTGTTTCTAGACAATACTGCTCTGTAGCATGTAAGGTCCCATGTATTGTGCCTTCTTGGTGTACTTAGGACAATGTACGTGTTGTGTGGCACGTTCAGAATTCAAGATACTCACCTGATGCTTATGAGATCTGTGACCTCAGAAAAACCACATAGCTACCTCTGAGCTATAGTTGGTTGACAAACATGAATGCTGCTTCTAATTCATTGCTTTTATAGCAGCTGAGACCAAGAATAGGAAAATCAAGCTAAGCTATTAAGTAGTCTTTAAGTATATGGTGTTGCTTTTGGTCCACAGATTGGCAGTTATCTAAATATCATGAGTCAGTTATCTAACACTGGACCATGTGGACTGCCTTGTCCCTGGAAATGTTGGCATATGCTCATTCTGCTCCACGATGGGAAATAGAACAAATAAATCATAAATGATTAATTTAGACTTCCCTCCATGCCTCCCCGTTAACAGCTCAAAGTCCCCACCACACAGCAGGTTCGGTGATGAACCGGTGCGGTAGAACCTTCAAGACGGCGCCTAACCCTTGTCCAAGTACAACCAGCTGTGAAAACAAATTTAATTCCACCAACACTGCAAAAGAGCCAAGCTTTTTCCTAGGTTACAGACATAATGTTCTCCCCATTCACAGGCATCCAAACCAAATACCAACGGCTTCTGGGGATAAGCATATTAAGTATAATAGACAGATTATCCGCTAGTTTACTGAAGGTGGAAGAAGAGCCATTTGTCATGGTTTTACTGGAAAATGAGACTGTATCAAAGGGAGGGTGGGTGAAAGGTCACCAGTTCTATTGGCGCGATTATTATCTTTACATAGCTGGAGTGGCAAAAGAAATGATCCCAAACGGAGCAAAACAAAACAGACCTCACTGGAGCACTTCAAGATGAGCCCCAAGAAGCCATCATCCCAGACTCATTGGCTTCATCTTAATTTATCATCTTAGGCCTTGTTGACAGGAGTTGATTGGGGTTTCCATCTACCCAGAGCTGTAACAGGTTTCATCACGGAAGACGATGTGGCGGACACTGAGGAAGCTATTTTGTGGGAATCCGCCATCATAAGAACAGGAACTCCGCCATTTTGCAGCACCTGCTACAGCCCCACAACTGTGTTTTCTGTTTATCGCCGTTGCTAATCCCCAGTGTTGGGATTGCTAGTTTACAAATGGAACAACTAGAGTTTACACACCTTGCTGTATTATGGCTGGCTTCTGTGCTTTCCTTTACTGTGCTAACAAACATAGTCTGAACAATGTGATAGAAGCATATTGATATAATATGGCTACTTTATTGGTTACTCAGAAAATGTGTTCATGGGCACTTGATAGGCAAGGCCTGTTTTCTCTTTCTGTGGGCATTTTGTTCACATTTCTATAGACTTTTTTTTCTTGGACAGCAAGAAAATCTCGAGAAACGTTTATTCCATTCAAGCTAGCTTTCCTGAAGGCTACCTTCTCGGGCCTTGGACACAGAAGCAATGGCTGTCCTCCTTTAGTGAGGTACTGTCTGCAGTCTCACGATCCTTCCCTATCTGTTTGAGCATTCTCCATCACCTGACTGCCTCAGCTGTAGCTTTGCCACATTTTGAGATCTCTACTCCATCACTTACAACCATGGACAAATCTGTACTTCCCCTTATTAGCTGAGGAATCCCGGGGTAGACTCTCCCATCTGGAAAAAAGAAGGAAAAAAAAACCTATTTTGTAAGTTGTTATATGCCCTCATATATAGCATCTGTTTTATTTTTATTATCTTTAGGGAGTTGTACAAAGACGTATAGCCAAGCAGTTATGAATATAATACATTTTGACCAATGTTTAACACTTCTCTTCTCTGTTTCAACCTGCTCCGTGCAAAAAAACCCAGTCCCAACCCAAAGAATCTCCCAGAGATTAGATAAATTAGGTTGGATTAAATTAAATTAGGCAAAAAAATAACAAGAAATCATACACAGATCCTTCTCTCCATAAATTTTCTTGAGTCTAATAGGGGACAGGGATGACTTAGGCACAAGTAAAGCTAGTGAGCACACCAGTGGGACTTAGTGGAGAAGAGGGCTGCGGTAAGAAGAGGGTATATGGTGCAAACCGCCATATTCTAGGTTCCCATTGCCTCCACCACAGATGGCACATTCCCGCAGTATTGGTCGCAGACGGCACATTCTTGCTGATGACAGTTTCTTGATGTATCCTCTTATGCTAAAGGGTGAATGAGTCCCCTTGTGAGTGTAAGGACACTCATTGTGTTCATAAGGATTCCATCCTCATGATCTACTTTCCTACTAGACCCCACTTCTCAATACCTTCACACTGCGGGTAGGAGCTCAGCCTAGGGACTGTGAGAGGTCCCACACATTCACAGTGTAACAGACCAGACATCCCTCGCCCACCAGGGAAAAACGTTTTACCCCTACTAGCCCATTCATTTCAATACTAGTATTCCATAAATGTCCTTGTCCCGGAGAATCCCTTTTGAGTTTCAAATACACTGATGCAAAGACATGAGCCAGTGGCCCTCCCATTCTGTCAGGTACCCACACACCTGGGCGGTTGGTGAGCCCTGTCTGTCAGCTCTAGTATCTGATGCTGCATCTGCTCCTCACTTTTCTGTTTGGGCTGGCCTAACACAGTGATGCTCCCCATTCTGAGCTTTCCAAGTATGTAGTACTACAGGCATGAGCCACTTTTCCCAACCAGTGAATAACTCCAGCCTGTGCAATATTTGAGACATACTTATGATTAAAAATATTGCCGTGACTCTCCAATTTAAATTTAACTAGGCACTCTGAGTTTTATCTGTAAACCTTCATTGATAGACACATGCGGCTATATTTAAAACTGTGTAGTCCCCTCCTCAAAACCATCATATACTGAGACCCTAACTTTATTTGGCTTTATTTGGATCTAGGGTCTGTAAGGAAGTGATTAAGTTAAATGAGGTCATCATGGTAGAGCTTCAGTATGGTAAGATCAGTATTCTGTCTCCCTGTGTCTGGCTATTGAGCTATCTATCTCTGTCTCTTTTCTCTGTCTCTCCTCTTTCCTCCCTTTGCCTTTCCTCTTTCCTCCCTCTTTCTTTCTCTCAGATATTAAAAACACATACACACAAGAATATAAATAGTTTTGAAAGCATAGTTTGCCAGCTTCCTGAAAGGCAAAAGAAGAGATCTCAGAATGAAATAAACCTTGATCTTGAATTTCAAGCTGCCAACCCATTGAGAAGCAAATTGTTGCTGTCTAAGACCCCTTGTCTGGAGATTTCATTATGACAACATTACCAGACTAATGTATCCTTGAAGACAGGTCACTAGGAAGGAGGTCACAGAATACAGTATACCACTAGTGGCCAGTTATTGACCTAATGACAAGTTTAGTCATTTTGGATCTTGTTTCATGAATGAATCTGTCTTAGGCTGTGTCCAATAGAACCTGCTTCAACACATCATCCCATGCGAGCATTGTCCATTCATTTACCTTCCTGAAACAAAGGAGCTTGGAGGGTAGGGACTGCATGTCACACACATGTTATTATTTATGCATATTTTATTATTATCTTTAAGTAGTTGTGCCTAGGAGTTGCTGCTGCTCAACAAGGGAGTGGATGCATGGAGTGTGTCCTGCTCAGTTTCACCCCATTCATCCTTCTCCCCCATCCTTCCCGACTTCTCTGTCCTTCAGCTAAGACTTCTACCAGCAATGTTCAAAACTTCCAATGGCACATATTCAGAAAAACAAATGGACCTATAGTGAAAGCTGATATTAACCCAGGGATGTGAGCTTGGGTCTTTGATGGTTCTTAGGAGAATAAATGTAGTTTCCAAACTTTCCCCCAAGGCTCAACAGTGTGATGTTCTCTCACCACCCCGATCAGGGACAACTCACATGAGCGCACATGTCTGGGCACTGCTTGGGTGAGATCAAATGTTTCCTTTTGGAGCCGCGGCCCTTGGAGGGCTCTCGTTGACCCTTAGAGCCGGTGTGAGAGTGGACAACAGCCAGATGGCTTCCCATTTCCACATTGTTTCCAGCTTGCCTTCACGCTGCTGAAGATTACCGGGAGCACCCCAAATCCTCCAGAGAGATAGGATTTCAGGGAAGTCCCTGTTGCAACACGGGAGAGATGAGCACTTTATCCAGATGAAGAAAGAAAAGATTTAAACTACCTTCACAGGTTTTCAGCCAGCAGCAACAATCTCAGAAAGAATACCTAATGTATTGTATCACCCCCCTCCCTCAACATCTAGTTCCACCTGGAGACAAAGATGCCCACACTTTATTTTTTACCTCTGAGGATTAAGAGAGGTCAGGGATCACAGGTTGTGGCCACACAAACAGATTATCCCATTTCCTGACATTTCCTTTATATCGCAGCTGCTTCTTCCAAGATCATGTTATTCTTCATTCTTCCATTTGATCCGACACCCATGTAAACAAGCAACATTCAGTGGGAAAGAAAACATCCCAGCAAATGCTTTCAATACAGTTGCAACTGCTTCCCTCCTATATACAATCTCTAAGCGACAAATTCTGATCTGAGAAAGGAATGGACCCAGAATGTGAATAGAGCCAATGAATGAGAAACATTTATTGGCACCAGTCAAGTAATTACGTGACAGCCAAAGTGTTTTATTCCTCTAATGGGAGAATCCATCCTATCTGAGCAGTCACGCTGGCAGGAAATGATTGTAGAACTACTTTCCACAACAGTGAGAAAACATATCCCGGATCATTTCATGTCAGCATTGAAAGTCATATTCCTCTCTCATTCATTGAATAACCCAAGAATATGTATGCATAATTAGCAACACCATTGTTGATTACTGAAGAATGGGTGATTTACTTCATTTGATTTTTATCTACTCTTGAACTAGTGAAACAGATATAAAGAGGTTGAAGGATTTGCCTGTTGTCACAGGTCTCAGTGATGGAATGGATCCTTTCTTTCTCATGAGACCATAGAAAGGAGCTATATATTTTTAGAAGGAAGACAATAGAGAGGGAAAAGTAAAAGGATAGAGTGTGAATAAGAAATTACAGTGGGGCCCCAATTTGGAATTAACTTGTCTCAACCCTCATCACAAATTCTTTTTTCTCTTTTACAGTTGTGTGTGTGTGTGTGTGTGTGTGTGTGTGTGTGTGCTTTATTAGCTTACATAAGTTATACAGAGGGGGATTTCAGTGTGACATTCCCACATATGTTTACAATGTATTGCAATCAGTCTCACCCTATCTATCACATTACCTTCCTCCTGTCCTCACTTCCAGAAACAGTTTCAACAGGTTTCATTGTCCTATTTTCATAGTTGCAAAAAATCTGTTTTGACAGAGTTCAACTTCCTTCATTTGCCTTGTTACTTCACTACCTTGTTGCTAGTACTCACTCCCCTAGAGAGTCTGTTTCTGTTTCCCAGCCCCTCCGATCCCCTCTTTGCCAACAGCTTATATTTATTGAGGATCTCTACACGGTTGTCCTATGTACTTGCAATGTACTACAAAATTACTCATCTTCTGTCTTTCTCTTTCCTTTCCCCCTTCTTCTACTAAGGCAAATTCTTGACGTATGACTGCCCTATACAATCATAATTTGTATACTATGGTATCATCAGACAGGACAGGGACTAAATTTTGAAAGATAGAGATTGAGGAGCTGAGAAAGGAAGATAGCATTAAATAAATATCCACTAAATTGAGTGGGACATTTGGCCAGATCAGAGAGTGGTGATAAATTTGGCAAAATTATAAAACGTGACATATCTTCAATAGCTCCTCATAAAAATTCTCAAGATACAGATTTAGCTAGAGGTTAAGATCTAGGCTCAGGGAATTCTGCTTGAGTTCATAGCTCAACTCTATGACTTCCTAGCTACAAACCTTGTGAAACACACCTCACCAGGCAGCAGAGGATGAGAGTAATAATTACACCCATTTCATTTAGCATGACAATTTGATGCGCACATATTGACATAATTGAGTGGATGACATAAATTCACTAACAAAATAAACTCTGAGGGAGTTGCATGTCTTAGATTCTATCATGGTTTAGACTTTCATTCTCATAAAGACCAACATGGTGAAGTCTTGTCAAGGTGTGACTCTACAGGAAGGGGTTGGGACTTTTAGAACGTGGAGTTTAGTGGAGTGAAATCAGTTCACTGGAGACAAGGTCTTGAAGGGGACACAGGGTTGTTGTTTCCTCCATCTGCATTTACAACCTGATCGTTAAAGGCTCTGCTGTACCACATGACCTCTACCATGACAATCTGCCTCACTGAAGACCCGCAACAAAGAAGTTGACTGACTGTGTGCTGAAGTCCCTGAAACTGCAGCCCAAAGAAACCTTCTTTCCTTAAAGTTGTTCAACTCAGCCATTTTTTGCAGCGACCAAAGAACTCATTAACATGCTAGAATATGAATAATATTAATACCAGCATAGTGGTAGATAGTCTCTGATACTGAAATTAGAATTATATCACTAAATTGCTCTTTATTCCCCCTACAAACCATCTGAGGCTTCTTTGGTTAATAACCTCGTTACAATGAGTGTACTCATCAAATCAAGAACAGCCATCAACCGGGATGCTTCAGCTTACCAGTGCATTGATAAAGGGAGAGGAATACTCTATGTGAGGGTGTGAGGAACATTACCAGCCAGTACTGAACCCAGAACAAGCATAACTTTGGTGAAATCTTTACAAAAGTCAGACTGAGTCACATGAGCCTTAGATGCTTCAAATTGGGATTAGGTCTCTGGTCTCTTCCATCACTCAAATGGAAGTTATTACATTTTTATGTTGTCTTGGTAATATGCAAGTATTAGTGACTATTATTATTATAAATAATTTGAGATGTGCTCTTTTCTGAATTGCTGCCTCCGTCATTAAATTCAATTACCTCATTACATAAATTCCCATGAATTACAACCACAAAAGGCATGTAGAAGAATGGCTTGAAAGAAACCAATGTGTCAACTTTATGCACTTATAAAATAATCAAAACTGCGGAGGCCATCTGGTGAAAGGCCCAAGGTTCGCTCCTGCTCGCCCCAGTCTTTCCCTTTGACTTCCATTTCTATCTCACATTTTGGAATATTTATTTATCTTACATTTCGATGAGGCCCTTTAGTCCCTCCAGGGGACATGGGGAGATTCAGTTCAGAAGAGGGACTCAAGAGAACCACCCCCCATTTCACGCCCACTGACGTTTGCAGGCTGTCGAGCTATCTGCTGGGAGGTTTCTCACACAGAATAAACACAGAGTTAGAGGGTGGCCCAGTGGCTGACTTTCCATCTGCCGTGGGTGCCTCACGGAAGCCCTCAGCACCTCCAGCTCACCATCTGCAGGATAGATCAGCAGAATGTAACAGGCCATTTATTCTGATGACCTTGTTTTACTCATGTAGAAATGGAGACCCTGAAGTGCAGCAATGTTCCCAAGGTCACAGAGTGAGTTCAAGCTCCCAATCACAGATCACATCCTCAGCCATCCTCTCCTTCTTTCAACTCAAGCATGAGTTTCTGACAAGAAAGACTTTGGGTAATTGTGAGTAACAATGTGTTCGCTCTTTAGTCACCTGGCCATGTCATCGCCACCCGTGGAAACTTGGCTTGCCCAAGAGGCCAGACAGTGGGCTCCAGCATTAAGCAGACTTTCACTGAATCTTATTGATTCATTTATTTGTTTTTATTTGTTTTTCAATTTCCTTTATTTGTTAAAATCTAATAGCAGCATGTTTCTTTAGCCTACACTCCATTCCCTATTATATGAAACAAAGATAATAATGATTCCAACTAAATAATAATAATAACAATAATTACAACTAAAAATAAAATGGGATTACATGTACCGGAGAGTAGAGCTTGGTACAAAACACAATAAAGGAACTATTTTTTTAAAATGTCCTTTTCTCCTCCTCTTTTGAGTCTTTGGCTTCCCCAAAACTCAGTGTTTTTCAAGATCATGCAGATATACTTCATACCACTTCTGCCTTTCTTACATAGTTTTCAATTGAATCATCGAAAAAGAAATGTCATTAATATTTCTTTGCCAAAAACCGAGCAGAGAATCCTCGAGAGTAATGGAGTTAAATGGAGGAGATAAAACACCCACAGACACTTATCACACGTGTACATTTACTTGGAACCCCCCTCTCTAAATACCTTCCCCCAAAAGTAAACCATTAAAAGGATAAGTAAATTATTTTTAAAGGCCTACGTCCATGAAGACAAAGAGGAGAGACTAGAGAAACACTCTGGAAGCTGGAAGGCAGATGCCTGAGCTGCAGTAACTGACTTAGCAGACTCCCACACACAGGCCTGCAAGTGAAGAAAGCTGAGAAGCAGGTTGATTTACACGACGGAGTCCCCAAAGGCTCAGCAACTGCCCACATCATCTACCTCTGAGTACAGGAGAGAAGGCGAGCGAGAGAAGCAGTTAAGAGTACTACTCAATCAGATTCCCAGACACCTTTCCCTTCAGAAAGCATTCGTATCACTCAGGCAATTGGCGGGTGGGCAGGGGGGAGGGGGAACTTTTTCTTTGGAAAAGATAAAACCAAGAGACCCTGGACAGATGGACGACACACACAGTAAGGCAGGAGGACGGGGTGCCATAAAGAGATGGAAGACAGGTGACGTACTACGTCCTCAGTGAAGCCATACTGAGCCCTGTCTTCCCTTTCCCCACATGGAAATTGGAGTGTTGGATGCCAGGCATGTCCAGTGGATTAGGAAAGATCCTGTACAGACTGCATGGCAATTGGGTGAAGTTTATAAAAAGGCCTGAAACTACGGGCTTCTGAGTCTCTCCCCCACCCCCGAAGTAAGCCCACAATAGTAATTCAACAGTGTCAACTCTCTAAAGGAAAAAAAAATCCATCTGAAATACATGATGTTTCTCCTCAGATGCCAGTGTTCCTGTTTAAAAGCTGTCAACCAGGGGCTGGGAAAGTGGCTCAGTGGTAGAGCACTTGCCTTGCATGCTCGAAGCCCTGGGTTCGATTCCTCAGCACCATAAGAAAAAAGCCGGAAGTGGCACTGTGGCTCAAGTGGTAGAGCGCTAGCCTTGAGCTGAAGAGCTGAGGGACAGCGCCCAGGCCCAGAGTTCAGGCCCCACGACCGGACCCAAAAAAAAAAAAAAAAAAAGCTGTCAACCACCAGAAAACACCTGACACTAAAGACAAGTATTTACTATAAAAGAATTGACCGAGATGCATTGTATATATTCTCAAACTGCTTTGTTAAATGACAGCATTTTTGTACACCTACTTAAAGATAATTTTTAAAAGTTAGTTAGAGGGAAAAGGAAGAAGAAAGAGATGAGGGAGAAGAGGAGAAGGAGAAGGGAGGAGAGAAGGGGGAAAGAATCTCCCGCCATACAGACACCTAACAAAGTGCCGCCACTGGTAATCGTCCAAATGAAAAGAGAATAAATATAATCCATAAAACAAGAATAGAAAAATTAACTAGACACTGTCAAAGAGGAACAGAAAAGAAGATTCCTAGAATCATGAGAAAAATGAAGAAAAATATAAAAGTTGGAGAGAAGAAATTAAAAGCCCAGCGTGACTTTCGAAGATAAATCTAGTAATTCTTATAAAAAGTAAAACAAAATGAAAGTGATGAAAAAATAAAAGATATGCTAAAATACTATACACGCCGAAAAGATTCAACATCCAACATTAAAGCATTCCAGTGAAAAGCACAGGATATTTGGGCAGAAAGAATTCCTCAAATAAGCTGGGCACTGGTGGCTCATGCCTGTAATCCTAGCTACTCGGGAGGCTGAGATCTGAGGATTGTGGTCTGAAGCCAGCCCAGGCAGGAAAGACTGTGAGACTATTATCTCCAATTAATGACAAGAAAATTAGAAATGGAGCTGTGGCTCACAGAGGTAGAACACTAGCCCTGAGCAGAAAAGCTCATAGATAGCACCCAGGCCCTGAGTTCGAGACCCATGACTGACTAAAGAAAAAATAAATAAAGAATCCTCAAAGAAACAAGACCTTTTTCCCATCAGAAGCACATGACCTTCTGTGCTTAGCCCATCCACAAACTTATGCCCAAACACTTCACCATGAAAACATTTCAGCACATAAATTTTATGTACAGGAACAAGAATATTTTGATTCTTACAATTAACACTCGAAACCTGAAGTCTATTGGGGAAAAATAATTTGTTTCCCCTATGAAAACCTCTAGGCCAAAACAATGTGTCAATTTTGAATTAAGATACAACCAAAGTATTTCCAAAGAGATAAGTTCTTAAAGTTCCTAATTATGCATAGCTTCTCAGAGACCACTTGTTAGATTTGATTTCCTTTGTTCATGAAGGATGGAGTAAGCCAGGGAAGGAGTTTTACCCAGAAGAAGCCACTCAAAAGCGTGTCAAAGGCATGGAAAGAACAGGCAACAAGGAGTTTACTTACAAACGGCCCTGAGCCAATGGGCTGCAGCAAAGCAGGGATTACCGTAATAAAGTGATTTTTAAAATTAAATTTTCAAAGGCGTTTGTGTGGATTTAACAAGGCTTTACACAAAGAATAATGAAGACTTCAGTTCAGGGATTTTATTTTTCAGGAAAGTGAATAGAAACACATTACTTCACATAAGCATTGCCTTCGCATAGTAATGATAATGTGTTAGTAAGAATTAACAAAATCACTAGCTGTGTCTATCTGGGAAAAATAGAGTGAAATAAAACCCAGAGTCAAATGGAGGAGATAAAGCAGCCACTGGCAGCGGCATGATGAAAGAAAGGGAGCAAGACTCCTTCTAAATAGCAAAGACAACACAGAGTGTCCAAAGCAGAGAACAATCTAGACATATATAGCCACGTTATTAGAAAAAAAACAAAGAGAAACAGAACAAACTTATCTGGAAAAGCATCACAGTTACCTCCAAGCAGGAAAGGCAAATCTATTCTTAGGTCATGTGACACTACTGATCATATTCATGCTAAGTTGTGATAGAAGTAAAAATGAAATTCAAATCTAGTATGTTTTACGCTTTCTCCTCAGGCTGTTGCCTACCTCTCCGCTGTAATGCCAGATGCTATTTTAATGACCTCCTTTTATCTGCTTTAGTCACCAAACAGTGTCCAACTACTCTCAAGTTAATGCACCACTGTCATGTCTGTTTCCATGCCAGTTACATTTCAATCATCGCTAGTCAAGTTGGGGAATGTTAGTAGCACACCAATGGCATCATCTTTCTCAATGAACCAATGGCATCGTGTCACCTTACCAATCTACCCATGTCTCTGCCATTAAAAGCATTTCTTTTCAGAAGAGAATCATGAAGGCAAGTTACTGCTCTCCACTCCCCACTAGAGGGAAATATTGGTCTTTTAACTAACTCCTCACAGAGCTGGGAAACAGTTTCTGGCAAGGTTAGGGAGAATACAGCCTGGCCTGAGTCCCTCTCCCCTTCCAGGAGTAGAGAATTGGGGAATATAAAGGAATCTTGGAGCCCAGCTATGTGAAGTGTCCTCTGACCTCTCCTCTCTCCAGCTGCAAAAACCCAAGGTCCAAAGACCAACAGAGCTTGACCTCATGGAATATGGAAGCTGGAAAGTCAAGTGTTAAAGACAAAGTGGTTTATTCATGATATCAGCCAAATCAAGACTACACTAGGAGAAGAGCTAGGAGCAGTTGCTTTTTAGTTCAGACCATTAAGCTGGGTTGCAACAATAAGACTCTGCACCAGTTGAATGATCCTGGTGTGCGTGCTTACGCTGTATACTTTGCCACACTCAGGGATGTGAGATGACCTCACCTTTTATTACTATCCCAATCACAGGTCTGTAGAGCAATAACAATCATTTTCCCTTTTATAGAAGGCACAGAGAGGGTGAGTTACTTGGCTAAAATCACAAAGGAAGTGCTGATCAGAACAGGGATTCAGACCAGGCAATGAATCTCTGGAGTTTCAGACCATAATTATTATACAGACAGCAATCCCTCCCAGTCCGTAGAAAACCTGCAATTCATGGATGAACACAGAGCAGGCTACTTGTTCTTTCTGGGGAAGTTACTTCACTTTCAGTTAGATTTGTCTTCGTGACCACAGATCATGCAAGGATTGTCAGACTGCTACACAGAGGTTTTTGGGGACAAAGTTTATTCTCTTCAAAGAGTCTCAGAGGATTGCCAGACTAAATGTTAGATCGCATCTCATAATTCCTATGGTTCTGGAGAACATGCCAAAGCTATCATTGTCCACTTCTCTCTTAACACTCTGTGGACCCAGTCGAAGTCTTCCCTGTTTTGTAATGAAGTTCTTGGACCCATAAACGCAGTGGTGTCACTGTCCAGGGACAGGCTCCCAGGCCACCGTACCCTATCATTTCATGAGCTGTTGTCATGTCACTGTTTAACAAAGCGCCTGGAGTCCGTAGCCTTTATTGCTTTGGGGATGGGCTGAGGACTCCTTCCTCTTATGGACCAGTGAGCTGGTTTAACTCACAGTCCTCAGACCAGGGGCTGGGGGGGGAGGCATTGCTCTTCAAAGATGGTGATTGTGTTCAGAGAGGACAAGAAGTTAATGGAGTTCACAGCAAGAGACGTTTCTTCTCCACGATTAGGCATCTCTACCCAGAAGGAAATCATCTTTCATGAATAAAAACGATGAAGTATCTACAGACAGGTAGGTAACATATGCTAATCAAAAAGAAAATAAACACTTCCCAAGTTTCAGCCAACAGGACAATTTAGAAGCATTTCCTATAGAGTAAAAGAGGCCATGTGAGCTGCTCCATCTCTCCCCCACATACAGATTCACATATACATTTATTTGCACAGATACACATATCTTTTTCATGTCACTGGGCTTGACCCTGGAGACTTACGCTTGCTAGATGGATGCTCTACCAGCTGATCCATGCCCCCAGTCCTTTTTTTATTTAGTTATTTTTCAGATAGGGTCTCTCATTTTTGCCCAATGCTGGCTTAAGAACACAATCCTGATCTACCTCCCAGGTAGCTGGGATTGTAGGAGCCACCATGCCTAGCCATCTTTCTCATGTTTTCGTAACATTGAGTTTATTTTGGCACACAGATCTGGAGATTTTCATACATGTATAGACTCTTGTAATGACCACCATCATCAAGATACAGAACAGTTCCATTACCATGGAAAGATAGTTATTCCTTTAGAGTCACACCATTTTTATTTCTAACTGCTGGCAAGCATTGATTTATTCTTTGTCATTGTGGTTTGGTTCTCCCAGAGTGTTCCTCAAATATAATCATAGAATGTATAAACTTCAAGACTGCCTTGTTTCACTCAGTATAACATTTCTGAGAGTCTTCCAAGTTGTTTGATGTGTCTAGAGTTCATTCTTTTTTATTGCTGAAAAATATTCCATTGGATGGATGTACCACAGTTTGTTTATCCACTCTTCCACTAAAAGATGTTTGAGCTGTATTCTGTTTCAGGCAATTCTAAACAAGAGCTGTTACAAACGATTCCTATGCAGGCTTTTTTTTTTTTGGTGAGTCAAAGTTTGCAGAACTAGGTTTAACTTTATAACAAATTGCTGACAGGTTTCCCAGAGTAGCTGCATCATCTTCATATTCATCAGCAGTGCATGCGATTTCCAGTGGTTCGGCCTCCTCCTCATAGCCTGTGCTGTCCATATTTGTGAATAATTTTAAAAATTCTAATAAGTATATACTATTACCCACTGTTAATTTAAATTTCTCTAACCTATAAAATGGTTATAACGTGGATGATCTTTTAACATATTTATCTGTCAAGTATAGATACTCTTGGATAAGTATCTGTGCAAGTATTTTGCACATATTTCGATGGGTTTTGGTTTTTGAATTATTGAGTTCTGGTAACTTTTAACTGTATTTTCTATTCTGTAAAAGTCAATTGTAAAGTACGTGATTCATAAGTTGTTTTTGTTTTTTGTTTTTTGTTTTTTTTGTCGATTGTGGGGCCTGAACTCTGGGCCTGGGCGCTGCCCCTCAGCTCTTGAGCTCAAGGCTAGCACTCTACCACTTGAGCCACAGCACCACTTCCAGCTTTTTTTCCTGCTTATGTGGTGCTGAGGAATCGAACCCAGGGCCTCATGCATGCAAGGCAAGCATTCTACCTCTGAGCCACTTTCCCAGCCCTAAGTATTCTTTTTTAATCAGTCTATGACTTATCTTTTATTTGCTTACCAGGATCCTTCACAGAGCAAATCATTTTTAATTTTTATCAAATACAGTTTTTCATTTTTAAAAATAGAAATTATCCTTGAGGGTTAAGAATTTCTTAAACTTAAGTCACAAAGATTCTCAAAAAGATACATCCATAAAGATTTAATATTAAATTCTGTGATTCTGAATTAATGCTTGTACTGAGTGAGCTTTAGGTTGAGATTCATTAGTTTGCATCTGAATCTTCCATTTTTCCAAAACATTTTTTTTAAAGGAATATTTCTCCCCTTTCTTAAACTTTGTCAGAACTCAGTTAGCCACTATATGTGGGTTTATTTCTAGATTTTGTTCTGTTGATTTATGTATGTCTCTCTTCAATACCACTACATCTTCAGTATAGTCCCTGTATAATGAGTCTTTAAATCAGTTAAGACAAATACTATGACTTTATTCTAATGTTTTTATGATTCTACTTTACTTGATTTTCTAATACAAGTCTAGAAACATTTGCATGTCGTTAGCTCTAAGGGGTTTTGGTTTTGTGGGTAGATTTTCTTCTTGAAGTCTCCTTTGGTGTTTAGTGGCCTGAGAGTTATCATCGAGGATATCATATTTTATTTTTCTACATTGAATTATATGATCTTGTTTCTTATTTTTCTTCTGCATGCTGTAATATATTGGATTGCATTGATCACTTTCCAATTACTGCCCAGCCATGATTTCCCTGAAAACATTCCTCTTGGTCATCATGTATGATTTTCATATATTGCTACAACTGACTTACCAATATTTTGGGAGTCTTTGTTTGTTCACACACAAGGCATTTTTATTGTAGTTTTTCTCTTTTGAATTGCTCTTAAGTCTTGGTATTAGAGTATTACCAGACTCAGAAATGTGTTAAAATGTCTCTAAAACATTGTCTAGGATTGGTACTATTTTTTTTCATGTATTCACTATTCTTGTCTAATTTTTCCACCTTTCCTGGGATTTCTCCCTGTTTCTGTTCCTCCACCCTTCTCCGCTCCAAACAGCCCCTACATTTTACACAAATGTCATTCTTTCAGTTTTTAGGTCTAGATTGCTCTTATGAGGAGACACCACGCACTGCTCTTCTTTCTCAGTCTGAGTTGTTTCACTTAACACGATCTCCAGTGCTATTTTCTGCAAATGACACCATTTCATGTTTCTTTATGGTTGAATAATATCATACTCAGTAAAATATATCCACCATTTTAAAGACAGGATTATTTAGAAACACGCTTTCTAAACTTTCAAGTGCTTGTGAATTATTGCTTATTTTTTTCTTTATGTGTTCATTATTCTTTTGATTTACTGGAGACTCAAACTCTGATTTCGAATATTATCTGAACTGCAAGTCATTTTTAAATGATAAAAGCCAGAACAGACTTTGCAGTCACACTCGTTTTTCCAGATGTCCCTGTCACCAGAGGGTACCCACCCCCACACCAAGTCCTTCCCTTTTACAGGAGTGCTCTTCTGCGATTCCTCCTTTGTATTGCCCACCTCCGATTGCCTTGGCCCATCTTAGACTTTTCTTCCCAGTGCCAGCCCATGGTTTCAGGATCAAAGCTGTATTATAAAAGTTCAGCAATCCTAATTTGCCTCCCTCCTTCACTTCCTGTTGCCATGGGCAGTTAGCACAGCAACTTTAGAAAATCACAAGTCCTAGAGAACGTTCCGTTTAGAAACTGCTCCCTCTCCTAGAGACCTTTGCTAGTACTAAGGACCCGGCCCTTGTGTCCCTTACAGGCACCTTCTAGAGAAATACCAGTTCTGGTAGACATTTTATAACCTGCCACTTTTGTGTCCACCCCCCAGTTCCAACTTCCAGTCTGTGGACATGGAACTTTGGTCAGATCAGACATCTGAGGATAAAGAAATGTGGTCAGTTGCACTTAGGCTTTGCTCTTGAGCATCTTGGGTACACATCTATTTACACTGTCATCACATCGTGGAATTGGAATTAAAAAATGCTTATTTGATTGGCCAGGACTTCCTTTAATCACTGTGTTCTTTTCATCTGTTGTTTCTCGCTGCCTACAAGGAAGTGAATGCTTTTTAGGCCTTTGCTGAACGAAGGAACATAATGGGGGGTGGGGAGACAGATAACAAAATGTAATTACTTATTTTACTACTTATAAAAGGTAAATAATGTTCTCATTTCCTCTGAATAATCTCACAAGAATATAATTATGTTAGCAATGTTTTTGGAAATGACTGTCCTTCACATTTCCTCTCCCTGTGAAGGTGAATTGCCTGAACCTACAAACTCTGCTGTCACAGCCAATTAAATCGGATTGTTAATTGCTGACCTTTGGCTCTCCTGAAAGCTGACTTACAACCCATGGCTAGTGAGTAAAATATAAGCGAGGCTAATCATGGCAAGCTCTCAGGAATTTGGGAATTAAGATATTAAGAGCATGTAGCCAACTAGAACTGGGACGCCACATGAAACTGGGACCAGGGTGACAACAAAGGTCTTGGCCAACATAATAGTAATAAAAGAAAAAAGAAGTTACAGGCAGGAAACAGTGAATCTGTACCAAAGCAGCAATCCCTGGAGTAGCAACGGTGAGAGAGAGAAAGAGGAAAGAGACAGATCTTAACCAGGTTTTCAATTACAGCTCCCAGTAACTGACTACACACACACAAATTCTTAACCTTATATTGCCTGGACATCCATAGCACACTATTAGAGTGGTTTCCTCTACGTCCCTCGGTGGATTTCCATTGCTCACTATCTCAGCAAATACTGAAGATTATTCCCAATGGCCACTGTTGACATGCTTCGTCTTTTCTGGCATCTGTATTGCTTGCCCTTCACCATGTTCTTCAGGGCTGATTAATGGCATCCCTAGCAAGGAAGCACATTTTATTTGACTTGAGCCTTTTCCAGCAATTAGATTGTGACGTGGAAGGTGGGAAAGTCTGACCATACAACGTGAGGGGAAGTGACTGGGGAACTTCTGCAAAGGAAGTTTTCTTAGAACATCTATGGAGTCAACCAAGGCAAAGGGGACATCCCAAGCATTGTTTTTCCATTTGCCATCGTTGTTTCTGTACAGGATGCTTAGAAATGTGGCAGCTGGTTAAGATCTTGAAAAGAGCTAAAGCATACAGTAAGAGCCACAAACCAGAAAAGTGGGATTAAGTTGTAGGTTTGGTAGTGTTAGCCTCACCTGCATACATGTATTTCGTGATTTATTCAACAAAATCTGTGACAAAGGTGATGGTGCCACACTTCCGTCTCTGATCTGCCGTGTTTGTCCTGATAGTACAGCAGTGGTCATTGGGGCTTATTCTCTCTTAGGCAGAGATTTTGCACTTGAAATTTCCTCTTTTTTGTGTGATGGCATCTCCTTTTCCCCAGCTAGAAATAATCTTCAGAAGCGTGTGATCCATATGAACCTCATGGCTCTATTTCTCTGCTCCTCTCTAGGGTAAAACTAAGGGAGGCAGACTGCCACCGCTGCGTACCTTTCATTCATCACTATTCTGACAGATGTCCGTTATTACGGAATTATTTCTTCTTTTTGCTCCCATGTTGTCCCATGAACTGTTTAGCCTCCCTCTGCACTGCCAGCCTCTGCAGTGGCTCCTCATCGGCGTCTTTTCCTCTTCATGTTGTCCTGGTCTGAGCCCCCTCTTTTTGACACTCACATATTCTTCTGTGACCTCAGACAAGTGCATCAAGACACTTGCCTTAGGTAAGGAGGCCATTACGCATAATTTTATTCCAGCTGTGTAATCATTTATTTTGAATTTTTTACTTTTGTTATTACTTCATTATTAGTATTCATCATTTTGAACAGTCATTTTGAACTCACAGAACTCAGTGTTTAAAATAAAAATTATGTATTGTGTGTCAATCTCAAACTTATACCAGTTTTCTAAGAGAGCACGGGATTATATGACTGTATACAATAAACCATTATGTTAAGGCATCAGATACTTAAACCAGTGGCTCCCAATCACAGACACTTGCCTAATCTGTACTCATCTGATGTTGCTATCATCCAGTAACATGTGATGACAGTAGACATGGTGTCTACTTGTTACCACTTAGAGTTCTTACAAATATCCAGCTCTGGGCGCTGGCTTCCCAAAGCTTTCTTTGAATCTCTACTTGCTTCCTACATGGACGTCTATGTGAAAATCCCTATGTTCTTTTGTTTACTTTTTCCCTTACACACACACACACACACACACAGCTGCACACCTGCTTTTCTCTTTGATTTCCCTTACTGATCTACTTACTGATACGATCTAACCATCACAAATCTGCCCAGTCACATCTACAAAATGTGTCCCATGTTATTTCCATCCCTCAACCTGCATGGTGTATGTGTTCCACACAGTCTAAATGACAAGGTTCCTAAAAATGACTCCAAATATTGCTGGTGCTCTGTGTGGACTCTTGTTCTTGCCTACGAAGCAGAAAGAAATTATAGCACATATAAAACACTGCTTTCTATTTTAGGAGAAATAAACGCAAACTCTATTAGCTGGATGACTAGATGAACAATGACAAATGAGAAATGGCTAAAGGTGGGTTTTCCTCAAACTCTTTGGGGAATAAGGTAGTGAAGTCAGAGCCCTGATGCATCTACACGTGGAATATGTACATCCAAAAGAAGATGGAAAATTCAAATATGCAGTTCAGGTGCAGTAAGTCCACAAGGTGTAGAGAGAAGGGGCCTGTGGCCAGCCTCCCCCACACCAGCCTCCACCTCACCTCAAGGCCCCTGGACTTCTTGGACCTATTATAGGCCTATGACCTCACAAAACACACTGTGAGTGCACCTGCATTTCCAAACTCAATTAAAATATTAAAACATTAATTAATATTAAATTAAAATGTTAAACAATAAAATAACATTAACAAAAATACAAAGTTCTCTGGAATGAGTCTTCCAAAATAAGTGTAATTTACTTCATGGGAAAAATATTTTAAATTTACCCCAAAACAAAAATGAAAGTTAAACCTAAATTGAGAAAGATATCATGATTGTAGATTGAGACTTAACAGCATGAATATGTTCTATTTAAATAAAACTAAAGTTTATGTGTAGTAACAATGAAACAATCAATGGAAAATTGTATAAAAATTTAAAAGACATTGATGCTGAAATGGACAGAAAAACATACATAACAGAGAATAACCAGAATAATTTTGAAAAAAAGAGAGAGAGTGACTTTGACATCAATGCAATGGATATTAAAACATGTAGTTGCACAGATCTTCACTAGCTAGTCAACAGACAAAGATCTCATGTCTAAAATATAGTTAGAACTCAAAAAATCAAATCCTCAAAGAAACAACCACCAGATTAATAACTGGGCTAAAGACTTAAAGAGAGACTTCTCTGAAGAGAAAATAAGAATGGCCAACAGACATATGAAGATATGCTCAACTTCTCTGGCCATAAAAGAAATGCAAATCAAAACAATATTGAGATTCCACCTCACTCTAGTTAGAATGGCTATAATCATGAAATCTAATAACAACAGATGCTGGAGGGGATGTGGCCAAAAGGGAACCTTACTGCATTGTTGGTGGGAGTGTAAACTTGTTCAACCACTTTGGAAAGCAGTATGGAGGTTCCTCAAAAGACTCCACATAGAGCTCCCCTATGACCCAGCAATCCCACTTCTGGACATTTACCCAAATGATCACAAACAAGGACATACTATAAAGCTACCAGCACAGTTCGTTTTTTGACGCAATGTCTTGTATATCTCATTGCTGCAATGAGTCCACCTGTATCCCTATTTAAACAATTTGTTTTTTCTTTTCCCCACCACAAATTATACCAACATTAAATATAGTGAAAACAGGGGTTATACCATGGGGGAGGGACATACAAGCAACAAAGAAATCATCTTATAAATATGTTAAATACAATAGCAAGAAAGATAAACCATTTGAGTCCTTATCTTGGGGTTCATTTCGCTTAACATCAACTTATCTGAACTTTACAACTTTGGCGGGGAGGGGGGCAGGAGGGGTGGGAGATAGGAGGGCAGGGAGGGGAAGGGGAAACAAAGGAGGAGGCAACAATGCTTGATAAGAAATGTACTCATTACCTTGTCATGTAATTGTAACCCCTCTGTATGGTATTTTCACAATAAAAAAAACTTATTAATAAAAAAATAAAAGTACCAGCACAACTATGTTTATCACAGCATTATTCACCATAGCTAAGATATGGAACCAACCCAGATGCCCCTCAGTAGATGAATGGATCAAGAAAATGTGATATATATATATATATATATATACATTCATACATAGAGACATACAGACATACATATATGTGTGTGTGTGTGTGTATATATATATATATATATATATATATATATATATATATATGCTTCCATCAGAAAGAATGACATTGCCCTATTTGTTAAGAAACAAAAAGACTTGGAAAAATCATATTAAGTGAAGTAAGCCAGGCCCAAAGAAACATAGGTCCCATGGTTTACCTTATTTGCAATAATTAATATATGTCTAGGATAATTTTATCAAATGAGCAAAAAAGCTCAAAAGCTATGTACATATGACCATATAAGATGATGTTAAATGAAATGAACTCCAAGACAGGGACACAAGAGGTTATTCTTTGTTGTTGTTTTTAATGTACTATGTGATTTTTTTTGTTTTCTTTGTATGTTCTTCCTCCTGTGATATATCCCTGTTGTCATCATATTTGATTTTGGTACTTGCATCTTGTATATACATTTATCTAATTTGGGGAGGGGACGGGAAATAACAAAATGCTAAAACAAGGACACAGGATGACCCATTGCAACAATGATACTCACAAGACACCATGTTGGAAATGAACTTTACAATTTTGGAGGGGGGAGAATAGGGGAGGGAAGGGATAATAGGAAAAAACAAGGAGAGGGTAACGATGCTCGACGTTACCTTACTGATGTAACTGTAACCCCTCTGTACAGTATCTTTACAATAAAATAACAAAGTAAAAAAAAAAAAAAACCATGATGTGGAGCCAGGTCCCAGAGCCTCACGCCTGTAATCCTGAGATCTGAGGATCAAGATTTAAAGCCAGTCTGGCTAGGAAAAGTCTATGAGACTCTTACGTCCAATTAACCACCAGAAAACTAGAAGTGGCACTGTGGTTCAAAGTGGTAGAGCACTAGCCTTGAGCAGAAAAGGCAGGGGCAGCACCCAGGCCCAGAGATCAAGCCCCACAATCAACACATTTAATATATATGTTATGCACACATAATATATACTTATGTATATATGATGTGGATATGGACACCCAAATCATCATTTCACAGCTCAGAGTAGCCAAGCCTATAAAATTCATGTGTGTGTGTGTGTGTGTGTGTGTGTGTGTGTGTGTGTGTGTGTGTGTGTGTGTGTTTGCGTGTGTGAGTGTGTCTTGGTATGTGTATAGTCATATAGTCAGTCCTATGACAGGGGACCAATCACTGATATCTGTTTGATTATTAGACACATTTTTGCTTATATAATAAGAAATTAATCAGTGGAATGAATGAGCAAAAGGATGTGATGGCTCTGTTCTTTCTGGCCCATCTACTCTATTCCATATAATTTTGGCTCAGAGATTGATACCCCATTACAGTGTCCTCTAGAGAGGAGAAGATACATGATGTAAAGAACAGAACACAGCACAGGAAAATTTAAATGATTACACGTGCTTACTTCGTTTAGAGCACAACCTGAGCTGCTGACAAATCAGACTGCTATCATGGGATGGTTGCATTGGAAACTTTAAGCCATGACAGAGTTGAATGGAGCTCAACTTTGCTCCAATCGAGATAAGGTTAGGACTGTGTCAAAAGGAGAGGAGTTTGGAAATGTGAGAATATAAAGAATTTGAAGTCAGGCAAAGCCAGGCACAAATCACCACTTATAAACAACAGAAATTTAAACATGAGAATTTTATGTTTTTCTACATTTTTAGCATCAGTTGTGCCAGGGGTTTTCATTTTGATATAGCTGTCTGTCTATCTATCTATCTATCTATCTATCTATCTATCTATCTATCTATCTATCTATCTATCTATGCAATCCATCTTGAATACATTCTCCCCTCCATCTCTCTCTCCTCTCCTCTCCTCACCTTCCCCAACTAATCCCAACAGGTTTCATTGTTCCACTTTCACATACATATAGAAAGTATTTTAACCATAACTTTTTCTTCACTCTATTTGTCTGCCTTCTTCTCACACACAATTACCCACTCTTTGGAGAAAAAAGCCTACTTCATCTTACTGTTGTTCTGAAAAGTTTCACTGTGGTATTTTACACATGCACATACAGTAATTATTATTTTCTTTTACTGGGTGATTAGATTATGATGGCTTACTAAAGCACTGAGATTCAATTTTCTTGTCATTAATACCAGGGTAAGAAACAGCAGATCACAGTAATAAAACAGTGGGTACTCAATCTTACAGCCTGTATTCAAATCCACTTTCTAGCTGTTTGAACTTGAGCAAATTTCTTTCATTCTAAGCCTTATTTCAGCACCATGAACCAGGAGAAAGAATTGTTCTATGTTTCTAGGTCACAGCATCATCTTCAAATATTAAGTAACTTACTCTATAAGAAGGGCATAGAAATTTATCCAGTCTTTAATAAGCCTTGCTACTGATAAGAATCATTATTATTATTATAATAGAAATAAAATCTATTTGCAAGTGTCAGTACATAAAGTCTGGGCAGGTAAAATGTGCTTGACACATCCAAAAGGCCCTATAAACGTCATTTTCTTTCTGTCCCTTAAGCTCCCTCCAGACGGAATGAAATAACATGATCAGAGATGTTCCAGCACAATTTGGTTAACCACATCTCCAGAGGGCCATAGAAAAGCTCTGAAACAAGGCAAGACGAAGAGTAGGCAAAGGAATCAAACCCTGCATTTCCCTCTAAAGTAAAGATTTCATGAACATCTAAAACTTTTGGAAACCCTGTCAAATGGGAATTGTGGGCAACCAAGACTTTCCTGAAATTTCTGGTTCATTTTCCAGGGTAAATGTGCCCCCTCATCACCCAACAGAGCTCACCAAATATTAGCAGCACATACATGCCCATAAACACACTCACATATGAATGATAGACAGAGGTATCATTCACAGCGGCATCATTCATAGGTCGCAACATAAATCTTTTCACCACAATGACTGCGGTTGTCAGTGAAAGAAATACTCTTGTTCACTCCAGTGCACTCAGTTAGCCCAAATAAACAATGGCATAATACCAGGCATTGATTCCACACCCTTTGGGGCAAGAACTCACATTTTGTACCTATTTCTCGTTTATCATAGCCACATTCCTGGCAAGACAGGCTACTCCTCAGAGAGGCAATGGGACTGAGCTTCTGCTCTCGAGACCCTGGTCTGGTGGAGGGTTACCCTCTTGTGTGTGACTGCGTGTGGTGGTTATGTGTCATTCAGCTTTCCTCGGCCGGAGCGGCCTCTCCTGACAGACGTCACATGCCACACCGGGAGTCATTGCCTGAGGTCTCAGCTGTTTCCCTTCACCACGGGGCCATGGCCCTCGGTAGGTCAACACATTCAGACTCCATGTGACAACGCTTACGTTGAGTTTCAGCAAGGGAACCCAGCTGAGTGGGTCATTGCTAGGGGGCAATCGACCACAGCGTTGGAGGGCAGGGGGAATTCCAGCCTTTGCCACTCACCAGCTGTGTGACCTTGAGGAAATCAGTCACCTTTGCTGAGTTCTCCATCCTAGGAAATGGGCCGAGTAAAACAGAATTTGCCAGGCTGGCTGTTGTGACATTAAGGCAAGATAAAGCATGTGAATTTCTTAACGCTGGAGTCCCTAAATGAAGAACGTCTACGTTCATTGCGCACATCAAAGATCTCTTTATACGTGTAGTATTACAGGTTTGTCGGCCTCCCGCTCACTGTGGCTCAAATGGGGGAGGACTAACACTCAGTACCTCGGAATGTGACTGTCTTTGAAGATAGGTTAGGTAAAGAGGATCTTGGATTAAAATGACGTTATTAGAGTGAGTCCTAACTCAGTACAACTGGACAATAATAAGCACAAGTTATGACACAGCAACACAGAGGGAGGGCCCGGTGAAGAAGCAGAGAGAAGGTGGCCATCTGAAAGTCAATGAGAAGGCCTACGATAAAACCATGGCTACTGACACCCTGATCTCAGTCATCCAAAATTACAGGAAAATGTCTTTATTATCTAAACCACTCAGTGTTCACCATTTTGTTATGGTCACTCTAGCAAACGGTAACTACAGCTCTAGTTTATAGTCAGTCATAAGCTCTGAATCTTAGGCCAAGCTCTCCTTTGCAAAACCAAGTCAATACTTTCCAGACACTCAGAAAGGCAAGTGAGCAAATAAAAGCTGTGTCTGAACAGTGTAAGTGAGTTGAATAAGCCTTTGGTGACAGAGAACAATCAACGGAGAAAGAGTTCCAGATGTGAGACAGACTGGTGCATGTCATCTCTACCAGTTACTAGCTGGGTAAATTTGACAGCCATGTCCATGTTTCAGTTTTACTCAAATAAATTCATCTGTCTTCCACATCATACCATTCTTAAGAACCTGGATCAAGTATGTGGAACTTTATGCATTTCACTGGAATTAGTTTAAAGCTTTCAACTAGGAAGAAGATGAAAAGAGAATAGTGTTTTCCAACGAACATTGCTATCATCACAGTAAAAAGAAGAAGAAGAAGAAGAATCCAGAGATATCATGATATCACAGTGAAGAAAAACTTACCCTGACTTTTTCTACTCAGATGCATTATACAGAAACAGATAGGAAATAGTATTTAATAAATGTTTCTTATCCTATAGGTTTTGAATATTTAGTACACAAAAAATGAACTGAATGACATTTGTAATTGTTTATACAGTTGGAAAAATATTTCCAGAGAGATGATGATTTGCTTGTTAATAGTCAGTTAACATGCAGTTAATAGTCAGCTTTTCTAAACACAGCACAGGAATAATTGCTATGAAAAAGTTATCTCTCCACAGGAAGAGAAGCTAAATCATTTCAAATCTTGTCTGCCCATTTTCCTTTGCCTCTGCCCTAACTTGGAGTATACACAGGGGTCTACTGGTTTCTTTAAGATAAATCTTTGGCATTTGAACCATTGTTTTATTATAGGTAATTCCCTATCAAAATAGTTTTTCACTTACCTTGTCAGTTGTGAGAAATAAATAACATGTTTTAAGGGCTTGTGGGATTCTGAGATGCAAGAACCATGAAAATGTCAAGTTGTTATGGTATCCTAATCCAATACAAATTGTCAGAGGCTAAAGGTGCGCTCCTGGGGACTTGCAGAATTCATAACGAAAATGCAGAACTTAATCTCCAAGGCCTGCTTCACATAATGAAAAGGTCCTGCATTTTTTCTAATGTTGGCAACCAAAGGGACACTGGAATGTCATTTACATCCTAAAACTCTTTTTCCATTTTCTTCTTTTAAAAGAAAATTATTACCATTAAGTAGCTGTACAAAGGAGGTATTAGATAACAAAGCAGTTTATGAATATAATGCATCTTGATCAGTTTCACCCCTTCAACATTTTCACACACACCCTTCAATCCATCTTGACTATATTCTCCTCCCTTTCACTCATTTACCTCTCTCCCCATAGCCCCGCCCATAATGAAATTGACCTCCTAGGGCTATTATGAAGATGTGAGCCTGGTAGGTGGGCAGTGAATGGCTGAACTATACATCCCTCCCCTCTAGAGAGAGATACAGGAATCTAAGGATGTCAGTATTATATTAAAGTCTAAAGCAGGTTACTCTACACACATACAGGAGGGTTATTTCATTAAATGCACAAAGGTCTATGGCATTAATAAAATAAAATTAATAAAAGGTATATGGCATAACATTGTCAATGTGATGACTACTATATATAGACCTGACTTCAGTTGTTTAGAACCTGGTATGACCACATTATCTTCCATCTGGTTAAAACTTCTCTCTGTGCTGTTTCTAATTAGTGAGGTGTTCATCTCACTAACCTAAAAGCCAATGCAGTCTACAACTGCTAACGATGATAAGATCCTGTAGTCAGGGCCACAGTCATGTACATCATTTACAGCTTCATGCATGTTTTCCGTAAATCAGCTACATCCCCACGGGAGGCTCCAAGGGTATCACTGTGGAATCTAATTCAAGCAGAGGCTCGCTGATCTCTCCTTGATATCTCCCCACCATGTGGGCATGTTATAGTTTCTGGACTCCCTTGGCCTGATCCCAAGGAGCACTTCCCTTTCTCATGGACCTGTGAGTAGTAAAATGCCTGTGTTATTCTCTATATGTTGTTGTATTGTCTTTTCTATATGTCATTTGACCAACACACCTAAGCCAAACCATCGCTCCAATTGAAGATAGTTCTAGAGAATGGCTATTTTAGTTTGTACTTGCTATACAGAGTAACTCCAAGACCAAATTAGGAAATATAACCATAGTAAACCCAACATTCACTGACTCTATTTGACTCAAAAGGAAAGCCTACCCATCAGCCACTCTTGGTATAATGCCTTCAACATTTTACCAAGGACTTTAGGCAGTAAAGCCCATTGAGCAAATAAAAGTTAACATACACACATACATAGTCCATTCTTGCTGACTTGTAGGTCCATGGGCAGACAGACTATGTCTCAGGGAAAATGAGCAAATTAAACAGCAAGCAAAATAATGTTCCATGCTGAAGGAAAAAATAAGAAGGAGAAAGAAAAGTTCTATTTGGATCCTAGGCTATAATTTGAGCAGGAAAAGCCTGATCCAAGGAGAGGATGACAAACAAGATGTATACATACCTCCACAGAAAGCAGTCTGGGGTGTACCACATACAAACTCTAGAAGCCGTTATGATCCAGACCTTGTTCTCTGTATCTACTCTGCAGCCAGTACTGTTGAGAACTAATTACATGTAAATGTCTTGGAACATTGCATTGATTTCCTTATCAAATGGCTTATACCAAAACTTCTAAAAGAGCATGCTTAGGAAAAGAATGTTGAAACATAGATCACTTTATCCTTGAAACCTAAGAATTGTTATATCAATTATATTTGTACATAATAAATGCAACTTATAAGAAGTAAGTACATGAAAGCCTAGAGAAATAGCAATGAATGTTATACCATCATCAATCTGCTCAAAAGCAATGGAGCTCAGAAAATAACCTGTTTAAAGCAAAGCAAAATAACCTGCTTGCTCTGGAAAAATTTGTATGGGTCAGACAACCCAACCAATATTTGACTCAAGCCTGAAGGATAAAATATAAGACCAGAAAGATCTTAGCTTCCTTGGTGCTGCAAGAAAGCCCCGGTCTGCAGTCTAGTTGCTGCTTCATTGGGGCCTAGAGGAATGGGGAGAAAGAACGAGTTATAAGAAATTTCCCTGTAGGGTTTGGTGGCCTGTGCAAGCTAGGTTTTCTGCACAGCACGACTGTGGTTTCTGCTAGCTCTGGAGATTGCCAGAATGCTTGCAGGGATTAAAAACAGGAAATCCAATGATCCACATAAATGATATTTTCCTAATGGTAATATTCCACACATTTAAAGGACACAAGTCCTAGAATTGTGCAGGGAAATGCGGCCCCTCCTGGTCTTCCTTTCATGTCAATAACTCTACTATGTAGGTCCGATGTCATTTTTTTACGCCCACTCAACCTGTGACATGTCAACTTAAGCAACCTGGGTGCTAAGAGTATTGCCTTTACTTCGTGTCCTAAGCTTACAAGGTCAGTCCTGGTATGGCCAGTCACTCTGTGGGATGCAAACCAGCGTGGATTCACTTAACAGATTTGGAGATTTTTTTTCTAACTTTCTATAACCATCTTATGTCCTAGTCTCAGACTTTTGTGTCCCCCCTATATTGAGAGGTTTACGGCAGACATCGTATTTGGTTCCATGGAGTTAATGACTGTGGAAGAGGCATAGACCCTGGGTGTAGGTAAAGTTTGATTAAAAATCCTCCAATGCTCTGGTAGTACTATAAGCCATCAGAATATTTCTGAAAGTCAATTATTAAGATGATTAAGATTATTTAAAATATTATTTCTTTAAATAAATTGAATAAAATTAGTTAAATAATATTATTTCTTTAATGTACACTTTACAAATCTGTCCTACAGAAATAATCAGGGGCATAAATAGAAGTAGAAAGAGAGATATAAATATCCACTGCATAATTATTCACATTGTAAGAAAAAATAGTCAATGGTAGTGAAGGAGTAAATTATGACACAGCAATAGAATAGGTGACCACACAGCTATTAGACATCATATCTTTAAGAATATGTACTAAAAATTACTTACATATTAAAACGTTAAGTAAGAAATCATTTGGAAATGAAATTATACATGCCAACCAAGATTTCAAATTTGAGCCAGGCACCATGCAAGTCACTCCTGTAATCCCAGCTACTCAGTGGGCTGAGCTTCCGAAGATAGCAGCTTGAGGTAGCTAAGGCATAAAAGTCCATGAGATTTCATCCTCAAAAATAATCAGAAAAAATCCAGGATAGAGGTACAATATACGTAACAGAACATTGGGTGAGCCAACAAGCCAAAATGCATGGCCCTGAGTTCAACCCTGGTACCACCAAAAAAAAAAATTCAAATTTATATCCTTGACCATAAGGAAGTATACATGTACCTGTGTGCGTGTGTGTCAGTACTCACATTGAGATGATGACAGCAGATAGCCCTGGATTTCCCATCAATGATATTTTTTTCTATTTGTAAACGAAAATGTTCTTTTTCACTCATTATTAAATATTACATCACATTATGCCATATTATTTTATAATGATATAACTCAGAGGTAAGCCCACTGTACAGTCCATGGGCCAAATTCAACCTTCCCTCTATTTTTGTAAATAAATAAAGACAAGCTCATTCATTCACAAAGTATCATTAGCTAATGACAGAGTTAATCAGTAGTGACAGAAGTGATCGAGTGCCCCTGACACTTATCCAATGGAACACAAACAAGGCCACAGTAAAGCTACCAGCCCAACCATGCCCATTGCTACATTGTTTACCATAGCCAAGACATGAAATCAGCCCAGATTCCTTTCAATGAGTGATCAAGGAAATGTAGTACATATACATGATGGAATTCTATTCATCCATTAGAAGGAATGATATTGTTTTGTTGGTAAGGAAATGGAAAGATTTGGATAGATAGATAGATAGATAGATAGATAGATAGATAGATAGATAGATAGATAGATACTAAATGAAGTAAGCCAGACCCAAAGACACAAAGGTTGCCTCATTTTTGGTAACTAGACTGTGTCTATAAATCTGTAAGTAAATATACTGGATGGTGAAAAAATTAAAAATACACTGACACATGGTAAATTATACAGGTCTGTAGGCATTCATACACAGTGAGACCAAAGGAGGCTATTCTTAGGAGAAGATCACAAAAGTGCAATATCTATATGCATCTGATCGTATAAAATATTTATCAAAATGAACTCCAAGAAATAGAATCAAGAGGTTTTTTCCTTTGTTGCTGTTATTGTTTTCTTTTTCTTTTGCCTTGTTTGTTCATTTATCTCTTTGGAAGGGAAAGGGAGGGCACAGAAATGGAGGGACACAGGGTGAACAAATGAAGCAGTGGTACTCACTACACACTATGTGGAAAATGAACTATACAGTTTGTGGGTAGGGACAGGAGAGAAACACTGGGAGAGAGTGGGAGAAAAAAGGAAGTGTCCAAAAAGAAACGTACTCTTTATCTGACTTACATAACTGTAACCACTCTGTGCATCGCCTTTATAACAACAATAAAGAAAATACATGCTAAAAAAGATGTGGTAAAGTGCCCAAAGTATTGAATTGCATGCTAGATCATACACCATCGACGGTCGAAGTGTGTATGCCCTCAACCTTCATTAACCCTGTGGTATTAAGTATACTATCTTCCACTATTAAGAGTTCTTCTTGACCCTTAGGAAATTAAGTGATGTAAAACAGGAAATCTAGAAATAAAATACTACCGGGGTGATACATGTGTTTGCTTCCATATATATTAAAAAACAGAGCAGAGAACTTGAAGGCTTGAATATCCTCCTGTTTCAGATCTCATCTCATTCTGAAGGAAGCAGAAATACTTATTTTAGAAAAAAATAAAGAGAATATAAGACTGGAGCAACACCTAGCATATCATCGTCTTACCACTGAAAGGAACTATTTCACCTATTAGACTCAGAGATCTTATTTGGAAAGTTTGGTAAATGAGGTTCTAAGTTTATGTGGGCCAAAACTGGGAGAAAGTGATGATAAATGCTGTTGGGGTTAATCTGTATTATAAAGGATTTTCTTCTCTTGAATCACATTTCTGAAAGTGAAGTAAGCACTGGTTTATTTGCTGATACTCACTACCCAGTGGGTTAAGTAGCTCCTGGGACACAATGTACCTGGTCAACAAGTTCCTCAAGCTGCTATACACAGTGTGAGTAGTTTGTAGTTTTTTTCACTTGCACAGTGAGGGATTGTGCAAAACCAAATTTATCAGGTACATAGTATGAGAAGTAGGGAGCTAATCTTCACTGTAAGTTATTTAGTTCGGTGTGTGTTAAGTTGTACTGCATGAAGTATTCTCCTTCATGCTCAAAATGACACTGTGAAGGGTAAATATTCCATGTACATTCCAAGTGTGTATTTGGAAACTGTGGAGCTTAGTAGATTGCCAGATTTCACACAGCTAGTAAGGGAGGGATCCATACACCACCATCTCATTCCAAAACACAGGAATGACCAGTGAGTCTCTGGATCATCTTAGGGATCATCCAGGAAAGAGTCCACTGGAGACTGATAAAGAAAACTTGAAGAACTTCCTGAACGTTTGTATTTGCCAACGCCATCTTTCTCCCAACACACACGTCTCAGTTTCCCTGTCAGCGACAAAATGAGGACCAGGGTCCGTGGCCACACCAGTCTATCCTGGCAGTTCTTACACTCTGTTTTTAAATTTTATTGTAAAGATGATGTATGGAGGGGTTACAGTTCTGTGAATAAAGCAATGAGTACATTTCTCTTAAGGTCTGCCCTGAGTTTCAGTTATTTCAATCTATATGTCTTGCCCTTATTTCAAAGGCTTCTAAGACCCCTTATTTTTAGGTTACACAAACAATCCCCAAAACCAACTTCTGGCAAATCACAAGTAATTGAGCAAATTATGCTTCCTAACCACCCATTTTCCTTGTGCTTCAGCCTTCAGAACCCTTCTCCTGGGCATGTGCTGTGGAGGCCCGGGGCTTTCCAGCCTCTTCACTGGTGTTATTCTAATTGGCACTAATCGCTTCAGTAAAAGGCAGGCATGGAAAAGGTCTCACCCATCCGGGTCTCCTTTGACCCTGAGCTCTGGCTTGTCAAGTTCAGGCATTCCTAATCCACCTCGTGGTTTATCTAGACAGCTTTGTTTTGTCTGCACCTTTTCTTCTACTAAGAACTCAAGTGACCAGCTGCGGTCATTACAATGTCCTTCTGCAGGTTCCGATCACCCGCTGGACAGGTGTGTTTCCAAGTTGAGTGCAGGACATCTCCCCCACCCCAGGTCTTTCTTCTTTACACCTGGGAGGTAAAAAAGCCAGACTCCCTGCTGGAGCTTTCAATTTCATCACCTTTGTTTCTGCTCCTGGGTGAAAGGTCAGGCAGGTGACAAGAACAGGTCACAGGCGGTGTTGTCAGAAAGTGGAAAGCAGCAGGCCCCCAGGGGAGGCTTAAGAGGATCTTTGTAAGTGTGCTCAGGCCTTGCTCAAACTAATCCATCCACAGGCACACCATAAACAAAACATTTTCTTTCTTGAAGGAAAATGTAAATAACTGGACATCTGATACATAGAGTGAGGCTCTTTTGCTCTCCCTGGGGGAGTGAGGTGTTCAGGTGTTCTTGTTTTCTCCTTAGCAGATCCCATTTCCTGTCACCAGAATGGTTGCCTCCCTGGGTGCCACGGCTCTGCGTCCTCACACCATGGCCTGGACCATGGCTGGAAGAGATTATCTGGTCCTCAACAATGTTGTTTTGCATGGAACTTTGGGGGGAAACGAAGCTTCTTGATATCTGGTGGGGAATAAAGGCCTCTGCGATGGCCTCATGTCATCTCATTCACTAGGTCAACATCTAAGTCGGAGGCCCAATGACCAAAGCACGATGAAATTCCCATCAAAACTATGCAAGCAATGTTTCTACTGACTAAAGAAGAGAAAAGGCTTGGTCATGTGATGTGGGTAAAAAGCATGGGAAAAGCTGTTTAGAGAGACAGATCAAGAGTAGCAACTGAAAACTTTCTAGAGACCCTCTCTGGAACCCACCCCTCTCCAAATGGAACACTGGAAAGGTAGAAGATAGGGGGACTTCAGACTCAAAGAGGTCTAGATCCTCACACCTCACTCTCAAGTCGGCTTCTCTTCCGTCAAACGCTGTTAGCATCCAACAGATGGTATCGCCTTGAAGATGTATGCCGTCACTCAAGGTTCATTTTCAAGCCTTTCTTGTGATAGCCCGAAGGGCAAACAGTCTTATAATTATCCCTGAACTACATTAGAAAACTGAATGCTAAAGAAACCCCAAATGGAGCTAGAGCAGCACCTGGGAGTTAGCCTGTATTGAGACAGATTACCTATCTTCCTCTTCACCTAGGGTCTGATGACGCTTTCAGCTCTCTATCTCAGGAACAGTCTTTTTTTAAACCCTTGTTATCAAAGCTCTACTCTAGCTGGGGTTCAACGTGGTCTATAATAGGTTAGTACTTATGGGTTCAAATGTTGTCTGTTTGTCTAGTGCGTTCATGGAAAGGAATGGAATTACAGACATGCATATTTAAGGGGCTTTGTTAAGGTTTCTCTAATCAGAAATCGGATTGGACTCACACACTAGTTAAACATGAAAAATTCAAGGAGTAACTCTCTCTCTTTTTTCTCTCTCTCTTTCTTGTTGAGGGTGGGGAACAGAGAGTAGGACTTGAACTTGGTACCTGATACTTTTATTGGCTAGTGCTCTACCAACTGAGCCATGCCTCCAACCCCTGCAAGACTCTTTTTATACTTTGTATTAACATAAGTTAATTGTACAAAGAGATTTTATTATTATATTTGCAACTTATATATGATATACTTTGATCAGATTCAACCTATCTGTGCTACTTAATCATTCTCCTTCCTTTTTAACAATTTTTGGTGACTTTCATGCTGTCATCTTCATATATATGTATATATAACAAATTTCTATAATAATCACCATTTGTCAGCTTCTTCTTTCTCCCTCTTCTATTCCTCCAACCAATTAGACCCCTTCAACAGAACCCCTTTTTAATCATGTTTTATTATTATTATTATTATTGGTTTAGATTTCATACAAGTGAAAACATGCAATATTTGTCTTTCTGAGTTTGGATTATCTTACCTACTTCTATCCACTTTCCTGCAAAGGACAGAGTTTTATTCTTTTTATGCCTGAAAAATATTTCAATGTATCTATATATCACACTTTTTTATCCAATCATTCATTGTTGGGCACCTAGGTTTGGCTATTGTAAATAAAAACCTTTCATTAGCTTCTTCAACAGACAAATGATTAATATCCAGAATATATAAAGAACTTAAAATTTAAACATCAAAGAATAAAGGAAATAATAAATTTTCAGAAGTACAAATAAATGTATGTGAAGAAACATTCCATATCTTCAGCCATCAAGGAAATGCAGATCTAAAGGATTTAAGTTTCTATTTTATTGGAGTCAAAATGGCAATCATCAAGAAAAAGAAAACAATAAATACTGGCAAAGATTTAGGTGAAAGGAACCCTTTCTTCACTATTAGTAGGAACATAAAGTAGTTCAGTCACTACAGAAATCAGTATGATGGTCCTTACAACCAAAGGAGAAAACTACCATATAATTCTACTAAAAGCATATGTCTAAAGGAATGCAAATCAACATGGAAGAAACTTACAGTTGCCTGGCCCTTAATGACAAGGAATTTAGAGTACAGTAGTGATTCTGAAGAATAATACATAGGACAGACATACACGCAGTATGTGCAGACATGCATGCACATGCATATTAATGCATGGGGAGATACACACAATAGACATATGCACAGACATATATGAACTAGACCTACAAACATTGATACAAATATACGTCTATACATGCAACATGTAAACATGCACATAACACAGAAGATTAATGGTAAGTGACATGAGGAAAACACAAAGACCTTAACCCAGAGCACAGACACGCCTGACAGGCTAGGATGGGAACACACATGCAGAAGTCTCTACTGAAAATCGGGTGACGATGACAGAACAGAAATGACAGGGTGACCGGAGAAACATCTAGAACTCAAGTTCCTGGGGATATGGAGAAAGTGACGGGCCTCGCCGGCATTGGCGTGGACACCGTTGGATTCAGGATGGGGACGCAGTTCTGCACCTGGCATCTTCAGTGGGAACAAGCCTGTGACCTCCGACACAGGATGTGCCGCGGCAGGTTGGTGTCCTTGCTTGGAGGACGCTAGAGCTGAGGATGGGAATACAGTCCACCCATGACCACAGAGCAGACTCTGGTTTCCGTCTTAAAAGGCCTCATTCTTTGTCATTTTCTGGGAATTTGGCTGCCTGTTTTGTGTATGGATCAGCTGTAAGGAATGGTTGATGTTAGGGATTGTCAAACAAACTACTTGGCCAAATAAAAATGCTATAGGAAAGCTGAGAGACCCATCTACGGATGTCAGGGGTGGGTACGTGAGCCCCCACCCAGAGAAGTTTCCATGTCAAGTCTGGCCTGGGCTCCCTCCTATGTCCTCTGAGCTCACAAAGACCCTCACCTTGCTCTTCCCAAGGCTTTTTAGCAAATATTTTAAAAAGTGACCACATTTAGGTACAACAGCCTCTCCAAACTTGACAAATGGACCCTGGCTTTCCTACTCCATCAATATCACTTTCCCATACAAGGTTTATGCTTATAAAATAGTAAGGATGGACCATTAATAATGAGGATGCCTATCATCCATGATTCCCATGTTCTAGGGTCATGCGGAGCGTGACAGAACACTCAAAGGGATTGAAGTATTAGTTACTGCCTCCACAATGCTGTGTAACAAGTCACCCCCCAGTTCAGTAGCTTAAGCCATGATTACTGATTGTCTCACCGCTGTTAGGGCTGGGCTGTTTCTTTTGCACTGCTTGAGCTTATTTGGTCAATTTCGTACCTTTAGTTCTGAGGTCCACAATACCCTTCAACCTGCAGTCCAGGATACAGGGACAGCAGGAGGAGGTTCTCAGAAAAATGTGTATCATGATGGTGGCACAAAGCAATAGTCTTAAAACTGGCACCACCTCATATCTACCATATATACCACTGGCTAAATATGTAACATACCCCAAAGGCATGGAAGGAAGAGATAAAGAATGTGTGCCAATCACTTAATCTACCTCTACTGAATACATTCTATAGGAATACACTCTCTACTGAATACTTCTCATAGGCATAGGATTCTATACACAAAGATGGCCCACTTAATATTGAATACTTTCACTTCTTCTTTTACTTTATTATTTTCAAATCTGCCAAAACAGAAATCTATGACACTGCTCCTGTCTTAAGTATGTTGTGAGGAACAAATGTTGACAGTATGTCATTGTGACATGGCTAGCAGGGCCCAGAGGGAAAGTCTTTACCAGATGCTGGAGGAGAGGAATACAGGGAAGGGACAAGTCATTTGGCCAAGAAGAGCTGGAAACATATTATGGTTGGAGGTTATGATGTCAAAAAGAGGATCTATGAGGAAAAAGAGGCTATTTAAAAAAAAATAAGGGAGATATATGTTGTAAGTAGAACACACATTGGGTCCTCTAATAAGATGTCTAGATCAATGGGAATCCATGAAGATGTGATAAATGAAGGAACAATTCTCTTGCTGCTTCCTAGACCTGAAATTGGAGTAAAAGCAATGGGAGAGAGGGGTGCATGTCTTGCAAAAATCATCAAAAGTAAGGTCTAAAAGAAGGCACTGATTTTAGCACACAGGTATGCACCCACTGCCTACTACTCTGAGTGCAGATATTATTACAAGGAGAAAAAAAACATGGAAGCAATTTCAGCCACTTTCTCTAATTGCTCACCTGATGGCCCTGTGGGGTAGGATTTCAGCAAGGGTGTCACACACAGTAAAACTCACCCTGTGACCTATGGCCTTTGCTTTCCTCTTCGTTTCTCAGGTGTGCTTTACCCTCTCCTGTGGAAGTCTCTCTGACTATTATAACTATTATTTCTGAATGCACACTGTCATCTCTGGAGGACTGCAACAAGGCGGCATGCCACGCAGCCTGGTCAACTTCAGAGGGCTGAAATGTCACCTGGAGATGTCCCGTATCACTGCTCTGGACTCAGTCATGATGGGTCAAAGTCTCAGGCTAAAGGAGCCAAGGTGCTGCACAAAAATGACAAAACCAGGGCTGGGAAGGTGGCTCAGTGGTAGAGCGCTTGCCTTGCATGCATGAGGCCCTGGGTTCAATTCCTCAGCACCACATAAGCAAAAAGAAAAAAGCTGGAAGTGGCGCTGTGGCTCAAGTGGTAAAGCGCTAGCCTTGAGCTGAAGAGCTGAGGGACAGCGCCCAGGCTCAGAGTTCAGGTCCCACGACCGGACCCCCCCCCAAAAATGACAAAACCAGCACAGAATTCTCCTTGCTTATTCAAAGGATGTTTCGTATAATAAATATGGTGGTAGCCATTTGAATATTTCACACATCCTGTGAAAAGAGTCAGAAAAATTACCCCCAAAGAACAAAACTTTCAAACACCTATTTTGTTCACACATCCTATGTAGTAAATGTCCAACTGCGTCTGATTTGAACCCCCAACCAATTTCATTAGAGGACACCCATTCCTAAGGGTGCCATTCTCTTCAACCTGACAAGCAGACAGGGGAGTCAGATAGAAAAAGTAGGATGCAGACAACAGGGCCTTGAAAGGTGCATCATCACCAACTTCTTGCAACACGCTGGACACACTGCATAACATCTCTGGGGTTCAGTTCTCCAGCCCCTGACGGCAGGAAAATTGGGGCTTCCTTTCAAAGCTATGTGAGAACAACCCGAGGGGGTATATAAACACTGCCATCTGATTCTAACGAGATGGCATACAGACACATGCTGTCTGACTGTAGCAGCCGAACTCACTTTGGGGATTTCTGAGAATTGCTTGTGGAGCTGCCTTGGGGAAAATTTGGAAAATGAAAGAGACTTACACAAGACAGAGAAGGGAAATGGAGCTATGTAAGAATGTGGTGTCAGGGAAAGTCTTGCCCAGTAGGGCATTGTTGCTCCCTTGAGATAAGGAGTAGAGCCATTGGGCATTCACTGATGTCCATAGGGAGGCAAGGGTGAAGCTGGCATATCCTTCCACATGAAGTGACTTCAGTCACCGAAGGGACATCTCCCAGTAAAGGCTGCCATGGTGATCCATCAGCCTCAGCACTGGCAATCTTGGGGGATGAGCACACCAACTAGACTGGCTAAAGACATCTTTGTGTGTCTTTGCCATCTGCCCTTGCACTATTGATACCCAGGAGACTCTCACACTCATTTACTGGGCCACTATGGCGATGCAGACAGTTTGGATGGTATCTGCGACAGTTTGAAACAAGTCCCTAAGGACAAGGCTTGCTCCAAGTCAGAGAGTCATTTATGTGTGGGGGCTAGTGGCAGTCCTGTAGGCATTGGGTGTGCGTTCTGAGGGCATAGCACATCCCTATCCTCTTCCCCGTCCTGGTCATGAGTGAAGTGGCATGGCTCTGTCTTGTGTTTCTCATCATGAAGTATTGCCTTACTGCAGGCCCAAAACCAATGGGAGGGGTGACAATCAACTCCAGACTAAAACTCTCAAAATCATCCGTGGAAATAATTCTTTCTCTGTGCTGAGCCTCTCAGATACTGGTTTCAGCAAGCTGACTGTAGAGTGCTAACTTCCAGCTGATTTGGTTGCCTGCTCCCCAGCAGTGAAGCACAGAGGAGAACATGATCCCTGCAGAGCAGAGGGTGTGATTTTGTGTCAGGAAGGTCAGTGCCTCTCGATTCAGATACTTGGGACAAGGCCTGACTTCCCTCTGTGACTTGTGGGAAGACGTCACTGAGATTTTGCTCTTCGCCCATGAAATTAGAGCCGTAGTGTGTGTAAGCAAGGACCGCCGTATGTTTGGTAGTGGTCCCAAAATACAGTCCATCTAGAAACTGAGAAGATGACCTTATTTGGAATGCAGCTCGTTTCAGATATAATTAAGATAATAAAGTCCAGATGATATCTGCCAATATACAGCTTGCCCTAAATCTCATGACAATTGCCCTTCAAAACAAGAATGATGATTGTGACACACACAGTGAAAAGGCCATGTAAAGACTGGCCAGGACTGAAACGCAGTCCCACATCAAGAATTCTCAAGGATGGATGGGGTCAGCAGAAACTAGAAGAAGGCATTGAACAGATTCCCCTCCTAGCCTCCAGAGGAGGTTGACGCTTTGATCACCGTGGAAGGATTAATATCTATTGCTTTAAACCCCTACCTTTGACCACTCATTAAGCCAGACCTAGGAAGCCTTGTAAAATGATAAGCATTGAGTTAATTAACACAGGCAAAGTGCATACTACAGATGCCAGCACATAGCAGGTAATTTATATTGCTCTTTTCAAAACCATTGTATACATGCAAAAAACACAAGCAAAGGCCATAAAGTATTATTTATAATTGGCCGCACGAGCTTGTTGTACAATCAGAACTAATGTACCAGTCCAGGAACATATATGTGGTTTCAGTCAGGGTAAAAATGTCATTCACATATTTGAACTTTGCAGGAATTGTCCATTCTCACTAACTTTCACATTACTTTTTTGCTCTTAGAAGTTGCTCTCTCTCTAAGTGGAGAGTCAGAATAGGAGTTGAAATATCCTCTGTCCAAATACAGAGTTTTGAACAGAGATGCAACGTGCTTGAGGGTCTGGGTGGTCTCTACAGAGATTTCCTGAAACAGAGTAGGTTCAGAAGTTTTGCTTAACCCTTCTCAGGAGTGAAAATCTGCCTGCCAAGCAAAAATGCATATCAATAAGCCAATGTGTCTATAGCTCCATATTCTACACTTGGCATAATTGATTCTGTTGAAGATGAGGGCCAGTACAAGAGAGGTTTCTGGAGAAAGCTCAAAAGAAGCCAGGAGTTTTCTGGGACACCATTCCTGCTCTTTTTTGCCTGCCAAAAAGCAGTGGTCTTACCTTCTTTCCAAAGTGTTAGAGATTCTTAAGGTAAGCTCAGTTATTGGCAGTCATGAAGCTCTCAACTCAAAACCCTCTCTTGAGTGAAGTGATCCCGAGTGAGAAGTGTTATGTTTGATTTCTTCTCACTATGAAATCCAGATTTCGCATGGCTATAATATTCCCTTCTCAGAGGTGGATGGAGCCAACATTTAAGTCAAGTCCAACCATGCCTAATACTATATCCTGTCACCTTAATAGCCCCCTCCCATTTCTTCATTTACTTACCTATCTTCCCTAACTCTTTGCCATTGAAGAGAATCCAAGGCCTATTCTTACTAGAGGATTTAAGAGTCCTTTAGATCAGTTTTGCCTATGTCCAGAAGCAATAGAGCATTTTTATTTTATTTTAAGTTGTGTTTACCAAACCCATATCATGTACTCCATCAGGCAGTGGGGTCCCCTGGCTCTTTCCAGAAAATTAAAATCATAAATTAAATATAAATGGCCAAAGCCACAGAACAAGCAAGGCCTTCTTAGGATCCAGAGAGAGGAGTTCTATTACCAGGGCTTGCTTCGGAAAAGAGGGAAGGTACCTGTAATTCTTGTGCTCTTGAAGGTGTGTGCTTTATAATGGCTCCCCATTCACACCCCTGCCCTCCCCCAGGAGTTTTTAGCTGCTTGATTTTCTTGGCTGCAGAAGAACTGGCGGTCAGAGGTTAGCACATTCTTGCGACCCCTGGGGTAGATCCATTACAGTTCTAGCAAGAGTTTATATTCCTTTTAGCTGTGTTTCTGGATTTTAATTTTGCCTCATGCTATATGTTCAAAGAAGTCCTGTCTGGTGAGAAGAAGTTTGTACTTAGAGAGTGGTGCTTCCCTGAAGGTAACACATCTTTTTTTCCCCACAAAATGTCTCCCTTTTATTATAATAAAACACAAAGGAAAATTAAGACCAGAGTCTTCCCCAAACTTCTTCTCTACTACCTCCAACCTGAATCATGCAGACTGATACATGTGAGGACACATTTCATTCTCTGTGCCCTACCAAGACTAACAACCAACTCATTTAGACTCCCTGAGCATCTCCTACTGATACATAATAGCTCCCTATTGAGAAGTGAAGGCCGTGGAGGCCAGGTGCAGGCTCAGCAGGGTGGAGTGTGGCAATTGATTAATGATGCCTGCTCTGTTGGATGACAGGGAAGGGACAGCATGTGTGCCATGTACTTGCTGTTCCTGGTGAGGACTGTGGCTTATTCATCACTGTGTCCCTGCGACTCGCATGGTGCCTGGCACACTGGGAGTGGGGACTCCACAAATATTGATTGAACTGAATTGCACTGCTTTCCTCCCACGTACCTCTTTCCAGAACTTACAGTGGCTTTCTCTGAGTGGGAGGAATAACAGGAGCAATGTTGTCATCTACTGGAAAGCAGAAGCATGAGGAATCCTTGAGGGCTGCATTGTCATCAGGCCCATAGCCCTTAGACTCGGTTCAGTCGCTTCACCATGGACGTGGTGGTCGGTTCCTTGTGGTTGCCTTCTTCCTTCCCCATCAGTTGCAGGCAGAGATACCTGAGTGGGATGCATATCGTGGTTTCCCAACTTACAACTGTCTAATGGATACCCAGGAACTGTTTGCATCAGCTTTGACTCTCACTCACCACCCACCATTAAACTTGAAAGAGCCTCTGGTCCTCACAGGTACAAGTAGCTGAAGGGCACTCTGCAGCAGCCCCTACCAACACCACTTTGTTCTGTCTCCTCCTACACCCATTGCCCTTCACCTTCAAAAGTTCCTATTTCAGCCAAGCACCAGTGGCTCATGCCTAGCTACTCAAGAGGCTGAGATCTGAAGATCACAGTTCAAAGCCAGCCCAGGCAGGAAAGCCCAAGAGACTCTTACCTCTAATAAAACCACCAGGAAAAACCAGAAGTGGCACTGTGGCTCAAGTAGTAGAGCACTAGCCTTGAGCTGAAGAGCTGAGGGACAGCGCCCAGGCCTAGAGTTCAAGACCCATGACCAACAACAATTTTAAAAAATCCTGTTTCAAAATGGAAAGACTTGGAAAAAAAATCATATTAAGTGAAGTTAGCAAGACCTAAAGTAACATAGGACCCATTGTTTCCCTTATTTGCAATAATTAGTATACATCTAGGATAATTTTAGCAGATGAGCAGAATAGCTCAATAGCTATGTACATATGACCACCTATGACAGTTAGTGAAATGAACCCCAAGACATGGACACAAGAGGTTTTTCTTTGTTGTTGTTGTTGTTAATGTACTGTGTGATTTATTGTTTCTTTTGTATGTTTTTCCTCCTATGGGTGTCACTGTATGTGTTTTTGGTACCCTGGTGTTGTATATACATTTATGTGAATTAGGGAAGGGAAGGGAAACAACAGAATGGTGAGACAAAGAACAAGGGGAAAACCAAGGCAACAGCAATATATACAAGATAGTATGTTGGAAATGATCTGTACAACGTGGGGGGTGGGGGGGGGTGGAGGGAAAGTAGGAGAAAAATGAGGGAAGGTTTAACAAGTTTGACAAGAAATGCACTTATTACCTTACTTATGTAACTGTAACCCCTCTGTACATCACTTTGACAATAAAAAGAATCAATATTTTTTAAAATTCCTGTTTCATTATCTCAAATAGCTGTATTACGTTGGATGCAGGGGGCGGTGCATTGTGCATTTGGAGGTTACTGGTCCTGGTTCCAGACTTACCTGCTATTTAATATCTGTGTGACTCAAGGCAAATTACTAGCCTGTTCTGTGCCTTGTTGATTATTTTCTTGTCACAAAAATGTAGGAAGATCCAGACTGTAGGGACTCATATCTACAATCCTAGGTCTTCAGGAGGTTGAGATCTGAGGAAAACCACCTCAAAGCCAGAACTAAAGATGCTATGGCTTGGGTTGTAGAACATTACTAGTCTTGAGCAAAAAAGCAGAGGAGCAGCACTCAGACCCCAACTTCAAGCTCTAGGTCTAACGCACACATGTGAAAATAAATAAAAAGCGCACTGAAGGCATGAGGAAGAATGCCATTTGCTCTGATTGTATGGCAACTGGACTAGATTCAGCTAGTGGGAGACATACTTCTGGATGGAGATGGAGAGGCTCTGCTTACTGAGGGGAAGAAGGGCAGCAAGAAAAAAAGAAGTTCAGACCAAGACAAAAAATAAATAAATAAAAAGTGCCCTAACTTTACATCAACACTGGGGAACTAGAAATAATGATCTATAGATGTGTTCTGTATCACATCTAATAAAAACTGAGCTGAGATAACAATTATTACTCTCATCTGAGGGGGTAAAATACATTAAAGGAAATATATGCATCCATCCAAAGAATCCGCATAGAAGAACTTAGCATCAGATCTCTTGGCCATAATAAAAAATGACAGAAACGCTGTAAGACCATATCCCTGAACCATCAACAACTTGGAAAAATAATTTTGCAAAAGGTAATCAAATGTTCCATCAGAAAATCAATGCAGATTATTTGTAAACAGAGAACTAGAGTAATCAAAGGCAGATTAGGAGAATGTTGAATATTCTTAGTATATATCACTGTTTGTCCTTTAAAAAAATCTTAGTTTTCATCACAATGTCCCTAATTTTCAAAAAACAGATATTCATGTTGCCATGTGTTAATTAGATTCCCAAGAGGTATGGTCATCATCCCTACTTCCATATCTGCCCAAACCCTCACCTCACATCACCAAGAGATGTCTGAGCCAAAGATCTTAAACAAGGTCCTCTGGGCAAGGAAAAGCCTGAGCTGTTGCTGCTCCATCCTGGAGCTCTCTAGTTCAGTGTCCGGGGCTCCCCAGGTTCCTCTCGTTCAGTTTATGGCTTTCCACACAGATGTCCTGGCTGAGGGCCTTTCCAGAGGTACCTGACAAGGAAGGGGCCTTGCTGTTACCCCATCATCAGGTCACAGCCAGGCTCAGAGTTTCTACCTCTGCAACCGTACACCTGAATAAGCATCTGGAGAAGGTGAACACCTCTCCCCAGCCGGGTGTGAAGTTCGACAGAAGAAAAATAACAAATGTGTCCGCCAAGAGGACCCAAACTTCAGCTGTACCTGTTAGAGAAACACTGGCTGTTTTCAAAGTCACCAAGTCCAACACTTGTATGTTTTTCAGCAGCTCCTCAGAAATGTGTTTGACGCAGATGCACTCTGGGAGGGTGGTGACTAGATGCAAGTTTCTGGCCTTTCCATGAGGAAGACCTCACCTCACGGTTTTGTTTGAGAGCTGATCACACAGGCCTCCCTCCCATCCTTCACGCACAGAGAGAGTTACCTTTGCAATGCACATGTGAGTTCATGGGTTTCCATGTACTCAAGTTCCACTCAACGCAGCACTCCTTGGGAGGTAGACCCAGGTCATTGGGATTAAGGGGGAGAATGACAGCAATATTACAAGGCAACGGGAAAGGCAGAGAATGCCACTGGGCCTCCAAAGCAATTGACCTTCAGAAAAGGAGTATTTTCAGGATAAAGAACCCTATTTGCTCCATACTCCTCATTCTGCTTCCCTGGAAAATTTTTGTTGACAGTTGCTTTTTGTTTTTGTTTTCTTCTCTGCTTCTTGGCCCATATATCTTCTGCTGTTTATGGTTTGTATATAACCCTACATGTCACACCAATGAAGGTACCCAACAGAGATTTATTAGAATTAGATACCCCAACAAATATCTATATAAAAACATCAATGTCTCCGAGCAAACACACCCATAAACTCCTAGAGATCTATGAAACATGAGATGCTTCTAAAATCACCCATTAGAAATTAGCCCACCATAATTCACATCACCATCCTCACAAAGCCTAGACACATTCTGCTATCTTACAGGAAGACTTGTAGGCAGAAGAGACTCCTGGATGTATGGGAGTGGAATGGGAGTATTTCCTATACAGATCCAATGTTTCAGCCTATATGGCAAGTTCTGATTTAATCCTTCGTGTCACCTGGATAGACCTTCAAGGTCCTCACGGGTGGAGCCTTGGAGTTTGAGCACCCTCTACTCAGCATCCATCCTGAAAGAGCATCACCAAGCTTTGTCTGCACAACTTTCCTTTCCTTACCTTCTACTTAGCAAGCCCAGATTAAGCATATCCCAGATTAAGCCTGTTAAACTCTGCCTACTCCTTTGTGAGGACTAATCTATCTTTTCAAATCGATTTGGCATAGCTTGCCTCTGGCCCCATTTTCTTCACGACATTTCTATGCAGGGGAAGTCCCTCTCCTAGAGTGTACTTGCTCTTGTCCCTTAAAACCTACCACCCATACCCAGATCTGCATATTTAAAATGCAACTGGACATTAAAGTCATTACAGAAGCTTTCCAAATGGGCAAATATTTGCCTCAATTATTCTATTTACAATTCCAAAAATATTTCTTCTGTTGAAGTCTGTGTACAAGAAGTGGGTCCAAAACCATTTTTAAGGGAGTTTTGACATCAATGAAACGTTTTGCTGGCAGGGCAAGTGAAGTGCTTGATTAATAAAGAGTCTCAGTGTTTTCAAACACATATTCCAAGCAGCCTCATTTGAAGAAAACCACAAGCGGAGAATGCTTTGCTGCTCGCATTCACAAGGGGGTTGTGTATTTCATTCCCGCTTACACAGTCCGCTTACTTTGGAGCTCGGGTAGGAAAGAAACATGGCCAGCAGAAATAAGGCTACATTCAGTGACCCTACCCTTCCACCCATTGGCCTGATGGGAAAACATTTTTTTTACCCCTTTTGCCACTGTTTTCTTAGTTTTTAACCTTTTAATACTTAATAATTCCATATAAGACCATCATGAGAGAAAATAGAGCTAACTTAGGATCTCACTGCGCCAGCAATCAGGGGTTGCGAGATTCCCAACTTCAGAATTTCCAGGCGGCAGTGCTGGCATGGTATACAGAAACGTAATTGAGCATGCTCATGTTAATTACTTTGAAGTGCTTTCCTCTTTTCCAGTCCTTTACAAAAATACAGCAACTTAAATTGGGTCATTATTTCATATGTCTAAGATTCTACTCAGCTACTTAAGGGAGCCACAGAAATGTAGTCAAAAGAATAAACTTAAAATAGTTGCAATTGCTCCCCGTAAAGGAAAAATGTTGGTTAAAAACAAAGAACTTAATTTAAAAAAAATGAACCAGAAAGGCAGTTACAAAACAAGGAGTTATAAAAATGATAATCAAAACAAAATGACAAAATGTGATCAGTTCTGTTCATTTGACAGTTGTAGCCTGGGCATCCAGTTGTATTGACAATGCAGTGTATTTCCTTCTCTTGGAAAAAGCTTACCACAAAGTCTTGAATCTCACAAATAGAGATTTATGATGACTGTGAGTTGAAGAGAGACTAAGTGATACAACTGATTATCTGAAACTACAACTCATCTGAAGTTACGCATCTAGTTATGGAGAGAGCAGATCTGTAGATTCAAATATTTTATCCTACTTCGAGGCACCATGTTTATTGGGAATAAGAGATAAGCTGATTTGCTTTTAGGAAAAATAGATAAGTAGCCTATGAGTCACTTTTTGTTCAAATTAGAATCTATTCCCACTATGAGGTTTACAATAATAAAAATCAAATGTGAGTATATATGTATGTGTATATAGGTGTGAATTTGTGTTTAATGATTGCTTCTATGCCTTCAGCTACATGAGACTCTGAAATGAAAAGAATGGGCAAAGAAAGTTCTTCTTGTTATTTGATTCAACTCTACAGACTGCCCCATCCATAGATGGACAACTCAGCCTAGATGAAGACTCATGAGAAAGGGAGAAAGAGAGAAACTACAGTCATTTGCTCTATATTTATATAGTCCAGTCCCTATCACCTTGCTTTAGCTTATAAGAATATGGTCTGTTTTCTTCTCTCATTAGTCCCCTTCTCACTAGTGAACTACTGGTAAGTTGCAGGGTTTTATTTTTCACTTGAATATCATTTACCTATTGCTGCCTAACATACTCACCTGTCATATTTGCTCACCATGCTGAGTGGGAACTAAGGCATCAGGGATCAGCACCTAGGTTCTTCATGATAATGCAGCTTCCAGTTGGAATTCTGGGTCTCTATTCTGAAGATGTCATTTCAACTAGAGATCGAAGACATGTGGCAGCTGGGGCTGATACCAGCAAGGATACCTTGGATTCACTCTTCCTGGTCCATTAGTCTCTACCCAGCCTCTCGTGGCAGGATGGGCATTGTCACATAGCCCTGGCTCTGAGCAGAAGTGAGAAAATGGATATTCTCTTAGACCTGTAACCAGAAGTTTTAGAACTTCATTCCTACCACATTACATGGATTAGGGCAAGTCAGAAGGGTGGAAAGATTTGTTGTGGGAAATAGATCCTTTCTTTGCACAGGAAGAAAACATGCTTATAATGTAATGAGGAAGAATTACTGGTAGCCATCATTTTAGGCTGCCTAATATACAACACACTTCCCTATTCAAATATCCTCAATGGTTCTTTATTGCTTAAATAGTAACACCGAACACCTTTGTGAGCCCTTCCAGAAATCATGTAACAGGAGCTTAACTTCCTAGTTATGATTTATTCATGGATCTTTGATTCCAGTAAAACCCTCAAATAATTAATTCACAGAATTCCTCTAGTGCTTTAGTGCTTTATCTCTTCAATCTAGTCTCTAATTACATATATGTTTATGCATTTATACATATAAATATTCCCCAGTATGCTCCCAGTACCCAATATCTCATTTCATAGCTATCAGCCACTGTCTATCATGCAGACTTCATTCTACTTTCCTACCTGTGATTTTCTTGATTGAATTTAAGGATAATATTTAGTTATCAATTTCCTGGCTCTATGCTTAGTGTTTCTCCCTGACCTCTACATTTATTATAGGTCTAGCTTTTCAGATTCCAAATAACCTGTCAGGTCTAGTAAATCAGCCCCATAACTGGCCCGTCCTAACTTAACTCAACATCCTCCTCTAATTCATTTTCATCCCTCAACTTCCCAACACCTTTGAGCTCCTACAAATTTGATAATTGCCACAATTTTGTGCATTTCCTACTTTACTCTCAAATATTCTTCTTTTGTGTTTTAAATAGATCTATATTAATAATTTTATATACTGCAGTGGAATATATGATTTCCATAAGAAAAAAATTACACTATCAATACTTAAGACAATGAAGATGGCCTAATGTGATGAATAATCAAGGAACTTTCAAAAATCATACAATGAATTATTTTCCCAAAAGCTTTAATTTCACTTAATCTTGTGACTACAGAATTTTATTGTACAGTAATAAATTATTTATATACCCTTTACACTAATTTAGAGACTAGAAGCAGGAAGGAGTACACTGTTAAATTATGCAAGATAAATATGATGTGGAACATAAAAAATAAATCTATAATTTAAAAGTAAATAAAAACAAGCATGCTATTTTTTATGAATAGGATGACAACATAAAATTCTAGCAAATTCAGTCCACAGATTGGTAGAAGAATAATACACTATTAGCAGATCTATCTTGGACAATATCTCATGACCTTTCGGGAACAACCTTTAGCCATCTAGGAAGAGAAAGAGGCTTTCTTAACATAAACACTGTGGCATTGCCACTGAAATTAACAGGAGAAAAACTGCAATGTAGACACTGGTGTAGACATTTGCTATGAATCCACACAGAGGCAGCTTACGTGACATTCACCGTCACTCCATGAGCAAGTACAAGTCTTTGATGTTCTACAAAGTTACACTCTGAAAATCCAGAAACTCCTGCAGTGCATTAAGCACCGAAGAGTAAATATTTGTAGTTGTCACTTCATTATTCCATCTCTTTCTAGTAACAGCGCCTTGAGTTTCTTTTTAAGAATTCACCTTTTGATTGTTGTATTCAATCTCAGTGGCTTAACAGTCAAGCTGTTCTAATCAGATGGTATACATACAAACAGCCACTAGGACTTGAACTTTCCTCTCCTCTCCTCTCCTCTCCTCTCCCCTCCCCTCCTCTCCCCTCCCCTCCCCTCCCCTCCCCTCCCCTCCCCTCCCCTCCCCTCTCCTCTCCTCTCCTCTCTTCTCCTCTCTTGTCTTCCCTATTCCTCTACTCTACTCTCTTCCCCACCCTTCTCTTCTTCTCTCCCCTCTTCTCTCTTCTTTTCCTTCCTCCTTCCCTTTTCCCCTCCCCTTTCCTTTCCCTTCTCTCCTCTTCCTTACTCTATTTTATCTTCTTTTTCCTTTTCTGTTTCCCCATTCTGTATGATTTGAGTCTTTAGTGAAGTAAATAAGCTAACCAATTGTTCAACCTGATTTACCCTTAAAGGTGAGGTCTCAGTAGGTCTTGTCTTATTCTTAAGAGTTCTCCCATAGACATGGGAACAATCTAAAAGAAATCTTTAAATTCTGTTCCCAATCTATTAATACATATATAATTAATATTGACAATTATAATAGAAATAGATATTGAATTAGTCATCAGTGAGAAAATTATAAAGAGAAAAAGATCATGAAGTCTTGAAAAAAAATCTGAACAAAAAAAAATCCTGTTCAAAATATTATTTTTCTAAAGTGAGTCTGTGAATGTTCCAGCCACACAGGACTATCTGGTATATCTATACTTAAACTTAGCCAGAGCTCTGGACTCATACCATTTCCAACTTGTACCCACTACCTATAAATTGACATATTCTGTGGTCTTTAGTAACTCAGCATGCTTGGGTTTTCTTTTTATTCTAATTAATTTTTCTCCATATTTCTGCCCCAGCCATGTAGGCACTGCCTCTTGCCTGAGCAAGGGCTTTCTAAGCTGCTTGATTGCTGATCTCCATCTGATCCATCCAACAACATTTGTCAGATAATTATTACACTATGAATAGCTTTGACAATGTACTTACCCTGTCCCAAATCTATATTTAACAACCCACCAAGAAACAACCTAATAATCTTCAACCTATACATATAACCTTACCCTTCAATTCTTTTTATTACTGATGTTGCACTCTTCTCAACTGAAATAAATTTGTTATTCTCTTCAAGACTCTGTGCTCCTTCCATTTAACCTACCCCAAATAACTTTCCCTTTCCCTATATTTTGTAATCCTCATGTAGTCAATTCCTACGTACATCTAAAGTCAATTATTATTACCACTTCCTTCTAAAATGTTGCCAAAGGGTTAAAAGTCTCATCTCCGCTTATCGAGGCATCCTGAGTATTTTCTTTGTCTATTTTTAAAATATCAACACGTTTAACATCACCAGAGACAGACATGTGCCAAGCCACGTGTCTTGTTCTTTGTTTGTAAGGAAAACTTGAGTAAGAAAAGTGAGTGATTGACAGGCATGGAATGCTATAGGCAGAACTAGATATTCCCCAAACTCAACTCATTAAACGTTGGAAGATAGATAGGGCGTAGTCACTGAGAATATTTCTAAGAAGGCTCTGTATGTATGAAGACTTCTTTGAGTTGCTAACACTGTTTGTGAATTGTGTGGTCATGGCTTAATGACCAATGTGGTCAGCAGAAAGTATGCTCGCAGCCACACACATGTGTGATGGACTGCCAAGGATGAGTGACAGCAGTGCCATTGTTGAGAGAGGCTGAATAAAAAGATGGTTCTCATTCTGAAGTCCAGTGCTTCTAAGACTGCTTTGTTTATTTTGTGGATGACACGCCCCAAATCTCCATAGTCCCTAGCACCAACATTCATACGACGAAGTAGACAAGGCATAGAGATCAACTGTGTATTTGTCACAGGGTTTATCAATCTTTTCCTTTAACTGTGAAATGAATATACAAATATTTACTAAGAAGTGTCATAGTGCCAATCAGTTGAGATTGTGTATGCCCAAATATCAAATACAATGTTTAACACTACTGTAAATGCATTTTTCTCAAAACCTTTGTGCAATACAGTATGATATGAGATGAAGAAAACTTTAAAAGAATATGTATCCTTTAAGAGTAGATGGGGTTGCATAGCAAGGTGCATTATTGTCCCAAAGATCTCAGAATAAAATCCCAGGAACATCTAATATTATCTTGAGCAGAAAAATGTGGCTAAAATAGTCATTTTTGGATAGGGAGATTATCCTGGGCAGTTTGAGTGTAATCACAAATGTCAGCTTCAGAGATAGGCAAGGATATTTGATACACAGAGAAGACCAGACAATATGATCATGGACACAGAAGTGAAGTAATTGGCCTCAAACTGAGAAATGCAGAGCTACAACAGCAGGTTAAAGAGTCAGAGCAGACTCGCTTCCATTGTTTCTGGAGATCCTCCAGCCAGTCCTACACTTTGCTTTTGGTACAGCAATATGGGTTAGATACTTCTAATCCCCATCATTGTGAGAGAATAAGTTCCTGAAGTTTAAGCCACCAGTCACGTGGCAATTTATTACAATAATCATTAGAAATTAATATAGGCTTGGGTATCAGAAACTAGGGTGTTGCTATAACAAACACCTAATCATGTAGAACTGGCTTCAGAATTGAAAATGGGTAAATGTAATAAATTTTGTGAGGCACAGACTTGAGGGGGGAAAAAACCTAGATTGCTTTAAACATACTACTTACAAAAAAATGATAGTATAGACTGACATGGTGCAGGCTCAGAAGAAAACAGGGAGGACATTATTGAAAATAGGGTGAAAACAGGACATTTGTTACATAGGGGAAGAAAACAGTCGTTCATGTCTTACAGTTGAATGGAAATAAGAACTTATAAGCAATGAACATTGAACCTGGATAATTAATTAAATGACTCTCTAGAATACTGAAAGGTGGGACCTAGTTGTTTAGTAGTGCTTAAAGAGAACAATAAGAGAAAAGAGATAAGCTGGAGAGAAAACTGTTAAACAAAAAGGAAACAAGATTTGATCATTCCAGAAAGCCCCAGCCTAGTGATATTCTTGTGAAAATCCAGAGTCGTTTTTAGGAAGTGAGCTTTAGGGAGTGAGCTTGCACAAAGTGATAGACTGGGGATGGAGCATATAATAAAGCACCAAAATATGGTAGAGAAGGTACTGACTGTATTGATCCTGAAGGCAATAAATGCCACGTGATTTAATATTGGAAATTAAAAGCAAAGGAAATTCTTCTGATAAAATAAGAAGTGAGGAGGATGCCTTGATAAATATGTCAGCAGAAAAGGCAGAAAAGTGAAATGTTTCATATTTCATCATGTTTTCTCTGTATGATAAAAGAAAGAAGGAACACTAGAAACAAGCTCAAGGTTTGAATTAACCTGCATTGGATTAACAGTGATGATAATAATGATGCTAAAAGGGCTTGGAAGAGCTGGAATGAGGAACATCAAACCTAAACGCCAAAATACCAATATGAATAGTTGTAGAAAATAATCAATATGCACTTACCATACTAACATACTAACATTATGTATTTATCATAAGATAACTAGTATTTTGAGCTTTCAAATCAGTTTTAGGAATTAGAATATGCCATTATATATAATTTTCATTTTTACTTTAAAATTTAAATATATAGCATAATACATCTCATGTAAGAAATTATAAGATTAAGTATTATATTAATGTTATATAGCAGGTGTATCATAATAAATATATACTATTTAGATATATGTCATGTTAATATGTCGTTAAATTTAGGAATAAAATTATCACTTTTTGTTTCTTTTTTTTTTTTTTGATCAGTCATGGGGCTTGAACTAGGGGCCTGGGCGCTGTCCCTCAGCTCAAGACTCAAGGCTAGTGCTCTACCACTTGAGCCACAGCACTACTTCAGTTTTCTGGTGTTTTATTGGAGATAAGAGTCTCATGGAGACTTTCCTGCCAGGGCTGGCTTTGAACCTCCATCCCAGATCTTCGCCTCCTGAGTAGCTAGGATTACAGGCGTGAGTCACCGGCACCAGCCTCACTGTTTTATTTTTATAGCAGGGGAAGTAGACTGAGTGGTTAGACAAGACTAAAGACACAAAGCTCTTAAGAGGTAAATCATGGAATTAAATCATAGTTATATACTCTTACCTATATTTCTCAATTGCTGTCTTGCTGAGATGTATCTTACTTATGAAGATGAAAGAAATAAGTTGTTAATGCAACTTTGACAATGCTTTCTTATTGCTTAGAATATAAATATTTTGTATGATACTTATTGAAAGACTGACAGGTACATTGTTGGCTATACTATATTGAATGCTAAATGCAAAATCTCTTTTATATTTTGTTATCATTTACATATCATGATAAAAATAAAAACAAAATTTTAAAAATAAATTATAGTTTGCTTTCTTATGTATTAGCTTACTCTAACCATCACCTTAAATTGTTTCTTAAATAAACTGTCTCAGGTAAGGTGTGGTGTTCCACATTTGCTAAAACTCCCAGCATTTGCTAAAACTGTGTCAAAAAATGAAAAAGCTTGGAAGGGATGGTAGGGAATAAATAAAGGAGGAGGGAACAATGCTCGACTGGAAATGTATTCATTACCTTACTCGTGTAACTGTAACCCCGCTATATACTATTTTTACAATAAACAACAACTACAACAAAAATGACAGAGCTCTTCCTGAAATTTCTGTAACTCTTCATCTGCTGGTCCAATTGACATTATTTGTCCATGATCTCGTTTCTCCACAAGAAGTGCCTTTCATGCCACCCTATGAAACAAAACCCAGAAACCTATAAGACAAACCTGTATCTTGGGGGCCTGACATCAGGGTCTATGCATCATCCTTCCGCCTCATGTGTTTTGTTCCATCACCTGCCCTGACATCCCATTCTTGGACACTTTTATTTGCTAGATCCAGGGGCTGCACATTGCTAGCAGCATCATTAAGGTTACTGCAAAGACAGTGTGGACTCAGATAACTGCAAAGCTGGTCCCCATTCTCAGTGAATCACTCTACCACTGAGAGCCCTGGGCAAGTTCCTCCTTCCCTCCATGCTTTAGTTTCCTCTATTCCATTCAGAAAAGAATCCTTTATTTATCACAGCTAAGATATGGAGCCAACCCAGATGCCCCTCAGTAGATGAATGCATCAAGAAAATTGGTATATATACACAATGGAATTCTATGCTTCCATCAGAAAGAATGACATTGCCCCATTTGTTAGGAAAGGGAAAGACTTGGAAAAAATCATATTAAGTGAAGTAAGCCAGGCCCAAAGAAACATGGGTCCCATGGTTTCCCTTATTTGCAATAACTAGTATATGTCTGAGTCAAGCAGAAAAGGTCAGATAAGTTGATGTTAGGGAAATGAACCCTAAGATATATATTCAAATTTTTTTTTTCTTTCAGGTGATTGTTTCTAACACATTTATAAGATTATTTCTTTGTTGCTTTGTATGTCCCTCCCCCATGGTATAACCCCTACTTTCACTGTATTTGAGGTTGGTATAATTTGTGGAGGGGAAGGGAAAAAACAAATCGTTTAAATAGGGATACAGGTGGATCTATTGCAACAATGAGATGTACATGTCGTTATGTGGAAAAACGAACTTTGCAACTTCGATGGGGCGGGGAGGAGATTTGGGTGGAGGGGTGGGGGGAGGATGGGAAGGGATGGGAAAGGAAAACAAAGGAGGAGGCTACAATGCTTGATAAGAAATGTACTCATTATCTTGCCCATGTAATTGTAACCCCTCTGTACAGTATTTTCACAATAAAAAAATATATAAAAGAATCCACAGAGTCTGAGCCAATTCCTACACTCAACTCCAAGTTCATATAAAGAACATTGGCAGGGAGAAATCTTGGCTGTCGGCCTCAGGGGGGAAAATAATTAAGATATCACTTCACACAAGGACCAAGTGAATTTCTGCCTGGAGTTGGCTGCCCCTAGCAGCCTGGGCACTCTTTGACAGTACAAATTCTTAGGAGACATAGACAAATTGACACCGCTGAGAGTACAGAGACACAAATAGGCACATGGTTGGGATTGAGACCACTTTAAGAATCTTAATAGCAGTGGAATGGCTCGTCCTTGAGGGAACTGGCAAAAAGAGATATCTGCCTCCACATTCACGAGAGGTTTGGTGCAAGGGGAGAGGCAACTTTACCAAAAGGGAAGAATGAGAATTATCAAGCTGTGAATGAAGAACATCAAACCTAAACACCAAAAGAAATGTTGGATTTCTGGGAGCAAGTAGGCCATGGGACACACTCTAGGGATAAGCTATGAATTCATTCTCCATAGGAGCATTCAAGGTAGAGAAAAGATACACACATACTCCCCCCCCCCCCCCTGTGATAGGGAAAATCAGGGTGGAACTCCAATGAAACCCAAGGATGTAAAGGTAACAAGGCCTCCTCTTCAACACCAAATCACAACCTAAGGACTGGTATGAAAGCAGGTTGGGGTGGGATTGGGGGCTGTTAGGTGAAAATAGAAAGGGTGGTGACTTGTTGAGATTGGTGTTTTTATAGCTGTCATGAGCTAAATTCAAACTTTACTTCTGCTACTTGAGAATTTGGTACTGTTTCCTTCTGAGATTCAGATTCTTAGGACATAAAATAGTGATCATGATCACTATTCCATAAAGGCTGAAATGAGGTCAAATAAGGCTGTGTCCATGAACCACTAAGCATGGAATCTGTCACCTTGTAGTTGTAGGTCTATGATGCTCATGATAAAAAACAGCTGGTGGCTCACGCCTGTCATCCTAGCTACTCAGGAGGCTGAGATCTGAGGATCATGGTTCAAAGTCAGCCTGGGCAGGAAAGTCCATGAGACTCTTATCTCCAATAGACCATTAGAAAACCGGAAGTGGCGCTGTAGCTCAAGCGGTAGAGTGCTTGTCTTAAACTGAAGAGCTGAGGGACAGCACCCAAGTCCAGAGTTCAAGCTCCATGGCTGACAAAAAAAAAAGGATCTCCTAAGACAGAAGAAGAAGAAAAAGAAGAAAGTACGGGATGGAAAGAACAAGGAAGAAGAGGAAGAGAAGGAGGAAGAGAAGGAATGAAAGAGGAGGAGGAGGAGAGGGCGGTGCTAGTGGCAAAATAATAATGTTGATGAGGATGTAGAGAAAAAGTTGTTGGTAATAATAATCTAGTACAATTATCATGGAGAGCAGTATGGACATTCTTCAGACAAGAAAAATAGATCTTTCAGAGGTGATGGACTACAATTTAGCCATAAGGAAGAAGGAAGCCTTATTGTTTGAAGAAACAAATTCATAAAGCTGAAGACTATTACATGAAATGGAGGCAAATAAAAAGAAAAAAAGAAAAAAATGCAAGTACTGCCTGCTTAAATGTGGGGGCTAAACATGTCACCCTAAGTGTCAGGGCATACTTCTGCACTCCAATTACCAAGAAGATTGATGGGTGATTTCTGGAGCCCAGGAGTTTAAGAACACCCCAAGCAACAGTGTGAGCCTCCATTAAATAGAAGCTGATCTAAAAGAATAATGGAGTCAGGTGCCATGCCTCATGCCTATGATCCTGCTACTCAGGAGGCTGAGATCTGAAGATCACAGTTTGAAGCCAGTTCAGGCTGGAAAGTCCATGAGATTCTTGTTTCCAATTAACCACCAAAAACGCTGAAAGTGCAGCTGTGGTTCAAGTAGTAGAGTGCTAACCTTGAGCAAAAATACTCAGAGATAGTGCCAAGATCCCAAGTGAAGGTCTGAAAACTGGCACATAAAAAATGTAGAATAATGATTACTAGAAAACTGAGAGACAGCACAGTCATGAATTTGATCAGTACAAGTTATGTGTATAATTATGACGTAGGCTCTTTTTTTGTCGGTCATGGGGCTTGAACTCTGGGCCTAAGCGCTGTCCCTCAGCTCTTCAGCCCAAGAGTAGTTAGTGCTCTACCACCTGAGCCACAGCAAGTTATGTGTATAATTAATGTCTATAATTAGGATGGCTTATTAAAAATTTTAATTTTTAATTGAAAAGGTGATAAGCTGGGGGGTTACAGCTATTTTAAGAAAGACAAACAATGGCCCAAAACTACAAAATATCAAAACACCCATTCTAATATCAAATCACATAATATCTAAGGATAATCTGATATTTTCTCCAACCTTAGGTAGTAATAATAAAAACCAAGTAAACTATTAGTAATTGGCTGAGGCTGCCATCCTAGCCTGTAACGTCCCCTGCAAACCACAGATAGGTAACTCCTCATTGATCTAAAAATTCAACTCACAAGCTGGCAATTTTTTCTCTCCAAGTACACTTTTCAGCTACATAATTCAGGATATTTAACTAGGATAGGACAATATATAAATCTTGATGATCTTAGCAAGATTGATCATACCCACTTTTAACTTTTCCAGGCCAAAATTTTTAGTACTTTGTTCAAAGTTTCAAATTACATCATCCTCTGAATCTCTTGAGAATCCTATGAAGCTCACAGGGTGGGTATAATATGTTAGTGTCCTTTTTAGATAAGAAAAGCTGGGCTCAGAAAGCTTACATCAAAAAGGCAATTAAACTGTAAAATAGAAGTAATAGTGACCTTAGTGTTTCAAAACATGTGTTTGGACACTGGCCTGTCACTTTGTTTATGTCTGTATTACCCAGCCACATATGGCTTAATCTCTGTGCAATGAGAATAGATTTGTATAAACTTTTGTAGTGATTCAACAGAATGATTTCATGACTGTTGAGTCTAATTGAAATATCCTGTTTGTCTAGTAATGTTCATCTTTACTACTGATAATTTTTTTAAATATGATTATGAAAAGTATCAATTATTTAACCATTTTAGATTTTTCACTTCCTTAGAGTTAACACCAACATTTATTTGGGCCTTAAAGCAGTAGTGATTTAGAGGAATGCTCAGTATAAGTCCCCAGAACTTTGAAAATGGATGGAGCTTGGGGAGAGTTTTAGATCATCTTCCACCAGTCTTCCTCACAGTCCTCTTCAAGGGCAATAGGTTTGCTTCTATTTATTTTACATATTAGGATTGTGCTTTAAAGATTGCCATTTTTAAAAAGATACCTTAAAATCCTATTCATCTAAAATGTGCAGAATATTTTATATCTATCTTCCCACTTACTGTGTGCAACAACCATGTCCTATGGGGTATTGTTTTAGACATGAAAGAAAAAAAGGTCAGCTTGCTCCGTGGCAGGGTAGTAGTAGTAAGTGATCACACTGTACATGTCTGTGACATGGGGACTCCATGCCAGGGACCTTCTTGGCAGCCTGAAAAGCATGAGAAGAAGCTGACATGTTCTAGCTCACTTTCCCTTTGTTTTCCTTCTGATTACTTTCTTTGGAAAGTTTTATATCAGTAAACAAAAACCTATCCCCAAATAGTCCAAAGGCCACAGAAGCACATTTTATGACCAAGAAAATAAAACTTTACTTTTTAACAAATAAGATTCAGAAACATCCCCCTATTCTATGTGTGTGTTATACAATGAAATTCTGACATACATTATCTGAGAATGTGACTGTATTTGGGGAAGAATCTTTAAAGAGATAATTAAATTAAAATTTGGTAATTAAGGCTGTCTCTAATCCAATAAGACTGGTCTTCCTCTAGGGAGAAGAAAATTAGCCAGAAACACATATGGAAAATTTTTTAAGGCATAAGAAGAAGATGAATATTTTCCATTCAAATAAAGAGACTTGACCTGACCCTACCTCCAAACTTTCAGAAGGAACATTCCTTCACCTTGTCCTTCAATCGCAAGAAATGAGAAAATATATTCTTGCTGTTTAAGGAAACTGATCTGCAGTAACTCATTATGAAACTCTATCAAACAGTTTATAATACCTATAATAATATATAAAATCTCTAAGAAACATCATATATTGTAAGCAACAAAGTGCATCAAACAATTTTTTCCTCTTGTTTTCTAGAGCTCTTCTATTCTCGCTCCAATCAAGTAAGTCATAACTTCCAAATTCTTTGGTTATTTTTCAAAGTCTGTGTTGTAATAAGTTTTGAGACTTCATACTTAAAAACATTCCTAGAGGGAACTTAGTCCTTCTTTGGTGATAGCAAACTGAATTTGTATAAAAGCATTGGGACATCATCTGTCTTCCTATCTCAAGATTTTATCTACAAAAGAGAGCATTTGATAGAATGATTTTGAAACCAACATTTTATAGCTTAAGAAGCACTGGACGCAGAAAAGAAAGTTACCCAAGTTCTCCAGCATTCTGCCATCATTTCACAGTATGGGATTTCAGAAGGATCTTTTACTTCCCGTAGTTTTTATTTAATTATTTTTAGAATATGGACTATAACACTGAAACACAGTGTAGTTATAAAACTATATTGAGATGATGAATATAAAATACCTGATACAATGCAGAATCCAAATAAAAGTTGGCTTTCTTTTCAATTCAGCTCTTAAATATTGCATCTACAAGCACTTGGATTGGATCAGAGAACATCTCAAAGCATTTAACGAAGTTTTGAAAGGCAAGTAAAATTGCCAGAAGAGTGCATTTGCTCTTCCCATTTGCTCAGATCCATACATGTAGAAAAGTCACTTCCATCATCTTGCATTTTTATTCCTTACTACAACATTTTAAAAGGCAAGAATGAAAGGTTTCGGATTTTATCATGACATGCCAAAAAATGATGTCATTTATTGTTGAAATTATTCATAATCTTCTCTCATATCACTTCTGTTGGCTCAGTTGTCTTGGATATGTCAGAAGTGATTTTGCTTAATCCAACTTGTTAGTAACAAGCATCTCTTAATTCTAGGCTAAAACAATCCACCCTTAAGAAGTTTAAAATGTTGCTTTGGGTGATGATTTTAATATACACTCAAACATTATCCTTTTATTATCTGCTCCTAAGTATGCAGGCATACCTTCCAGATTAAGTAAACTAATGGGATGCAAGATACTTATTTGAAAAATAAGAAAAGATACATGGAAGTGTACATTTTAGCTTTTGACCACTTACTTATGTCTACCGAGTTCCCATTGTGGTTGCAAAAGTGGATAATAAAGAAAAGTGTCACCTTTCATGAAAATGGTATGGTAGTTGGGGAGAAAGATAGACTGGACAACTACCAAGTAAATAAATATATTACCATGATCATTTTACAGCCCAACACGTGTAACATAGAAATTAGAATGTGCTAATGATGTGATTCCAGACATCTTATTTTATTTGCTGGGAGAAAGGTTGTCTTGTAAAGTTTCTTATGCTTATAACAGTTGATCCTAGATGTGAAGAGGGACATAGCCGTGTGAAGATAAGGAGGGGTGGTGAGTCCAGTCACAGGAAACCAGAGGAAACCCTTAGAGGTGAGAACCAGCTTGGGAGATTCAAGAAATAAGAAGAAAGCCCAAAAGAGTGGGGTTTGTCAGTAGGGAGTAAGATACAAGTTGAGATTATCAGAGACACAGAGAAATAGTCTTGTGAAGTGATATCTTAAAAAAACTTAAAATGTTTGACACCGTTTGAGCACAAAGAAATGGGAGTAGTTAACAGCAAGGTAGGCATAAAAAGCCAGGTGTGCTCCGTGGTGGAGCTGAGACTTTCACCAGTGACCGAGTTGTATGTGTTAATATAAAGGAGACAGGAGATCCCAGGGAGATGACTGACACCATATGATATGTTTAAAAAATAAACACTAGTATTTGGAAACCAAGTTGCCCTGCTCAACACGTAGTATTATATCCTTCACTGATGACATAGACACAACAAAAACGCAGAGAAAGGCTGGACTGTCATCTCTTTCTGCCAGTCTGACCAAAGACACTGATCTCCTTTTCTCAGCATGTTCATGTCCCTTTTGGGTTAAATAAGAACATATATAATTGGCTGTCCAGCTCAGACTAGAACATGTATTGTTGACTTTCCAGCTCAGACTAGAACTTGTATCACTGACTCTCCAGCTCAGACTAAAATGTGTATCATTGGGTCTCCAGATCAAACCAGAACATATATCATTAGCTCTTCAATTCTCAGGTACTTGAATTGTACCACTGGTTTCTTGGGTGTCTATATTTCAAATGGCAGGTAATAGATCTCCTCATCCTCCATATCCACTCATATGAGTTAATAGCTTTTAATAAATCTTCATATATGATATATGTATATTTGATGGTAAGGTATTATAGTAAGAACATTAAATACAAAGAAAAATAAAATCATATTGAAAGCTACCAAGAAGAGAAGATATAATATACAATGAAAGATCCATCCGAATAGATTTTTTTCAATAGAAACCTTTTAATAAAGAGGGCTTGAAATAATTTATTTCACACTCTGAAAGTTGACAACTGTCAACCAAGAATATTCTTTCAAGTAAAGCTATCACTTATAACTAAAGGACCACTAAAAATATTCCACAATAAAAATAAAGCAATTTGTGGTCATTTAACCAGCACTACAGAAGATACTAAAAAAAAAATCCTACACAGAGAACAGGAATATCAGCATCCACAATGAGAATAATTGAGATAATAAATCCCACCACATAAGCAGATAGCATAGGAAAAATAGGAAGGAATCTCACACAAATGTTATGTTCTTGTTTGCTTGCTTTGATTTTAATGAAAGAAATTACTACACATCTTTCCATTTAAACACTCAATGTCAGTGGACTCAATCCCCCATCAAGAGAGAGAGTGGCTAGTTGCCTGCAAGAATACATCTTAATTACAAAAATAGATTTGGCTTAGAGTTAAAAGTTAGATAAAAGTCTTCAAAAAGACTTAAATCTTGAAAGCAGGCATGATTCATTATATCTGATAAAGAAGAATTTAAGTAAAATTAGCCAGAAGCAAAGAAGGTCACTCCACATTTAATAAAAAGGAAAATTAATAAAATTCATCAGAACACATAAAGACCACAATACAATGATAATGAGAGACTTCAATACCCTACTCTTAGGAGTAGTCATCCAGGCAAAAACTCAGAAAAAAAACCTAAATGGTTCTGACAGACAGCTACAGAATATACACAACATTCCATCCAGCAGTAACATATTATGCTTCCTTCTCCCCAGCCATGGAATTTTTTTTTCAAAATAGAACATACTCTAGGAAATAAAGCAAGCCATAGCCCCTCTATTTTATCAGACCATAGTGAAACTAGAGCTCCATAGCCAAAGAAACTAAAGAAAATATTTTTAAATGTGAAAACTGAACAGTAGATTGTTTGATAATGAATTGGTCACTGAAAAACAAGAAGGAAAATTTGAAAAAATCCCAGAATGCAATGAAAATGGAAACACACCCATGGGACAAAACAAAGGAAGGTTGATTGCTATGCATGCCTATATTAATAACACATAGATCTCAAACTCATATCCCAATGATTCATCTCAAGTTCCTACAGAAAAAAGAAGTAGCCAAACTCCAATATATCAGAAAATAGTTAATATTAGGGCAGAAATTAATAAAATAAAAACTAAAACTTTACAATCGGGGAGAGGGAGGGTGGGGAGGAGATGGGAAAGGATGGGAAGGGGAAACAAAGGAGGAGGCAACAATGCTTGATAAGAAATGTACTCATTACCTTGCTCATGTAATTGTAACCCCTCTATATGGTATTTTCACAATAAAAAAACTTAATTATTCAAACAAAAATAAATCTTTAGCCAACCTTAGTAAAGGAGAAAGGAAATGACCCCCAAAGAAACTAAAATTAGAAAAGTATATATACAAGATGCAGGGCTCCACAATCAAATACAGTGAAAACAGGGGTTATACTGTGGGGGAGGAACATATTAAAGAAACCAAAAAAATCACAAGGTACCTCATAAATACGTTAGAAACAATAGCAAAAAAGAAAAAAATCTTTTGTGTCCCTGTCTTGGGGTTCATTTCACTTAACATCATCTTATATAGTCATATGTACATAGCTTTAGACCTTTTCTGCTTAAATTCAAAATAACGCAACAAATACAAGTGAAATGCTCAGAGATCATGAGGGAATACTTTGAAAACCTATACTCAAGCTAGAAAATCTACAAGAAATAAATGTATTTCTAAAAAAACTCAATCTACCAAAATTGAACTTGAACTAACACAAATACATGTGCACATGCATGTGCACGCACACACACACACACACACACACTTAACACTCTTGACAGGATGGAGGGAATACAGTAGGAGATAAGGATGTGGTGGGCCCATTTCTCTGAATATACTGAACTAATACAATCTGGAAAATGTTGATGTTGTGCCATTAACTGCCATTGGAGCCTAATAAAGTTTGGAGCAAAGACATTGGAAATGCTCAAACCTCAATTTTGTTGCCCTAGCACTCAGACACTATCCAGTCTCTCTCTAACAAAATTTTCTCTGCAAGGGATACGTTAGAAGAAAAGATTTGGAGTTAAGCATAAATAAATTTTCTTTGTAAGCCTAGTCTCCAAACTCAACAAGTATCCAAAAGGAGGTAAATTTACAAGTTTTTTTTTTTTTCCTTTCCTAAGCCCCTGGATACAAACTATCCTCTGTGAACTAGCCAGGAGAAAGAAATCTGGCTTTACAGTCTATGTAATCTGGAGAGCAGGGAGAGAAACATTTAAGCTGTTATTCAAACAAGTTTCATTCCAATTACTACTTTCCTCTCTGTCTAAATCAATTATTGTCACCACTGACAAGAGTATTGCTTGCTGAGATGATGGGCAGATCTGCCACCATGCTTTTCTCCTGATGTTGCCTGCTTGCTTGCTTGCTTGCTTTTTGCATTTTCTCTCTCTTTCCTTCGTTGCTTTGGTTGACAGTTGTTCTATAGTGTTGTTGTTGATTTTCCCACTGCAGCCAGCCCCACAGAGTTGCTTTTACATGGCCATAAAACAAAATGAGTATACACAGGAAAAAGAACCTCGCTCCAAGTTAAGAACTAGACAGCTTAGCTTCAAACACACTCAGTTTCACAAGTAGAGACCTGTTTGAGGGACCTACTTAGTCCTATTGCTTAAAGACACAGTAACCATTTGCTTGGTCATGTGACTATGCCTACAGTTGACCAGAGCCAGACATGGACTGACAACTCATTTTTGCTTTTGATTCTTGGAGAAATACTAAGCTCCAGATGACTTCAATGGGCTAATTGTACCTGCACAGTGAGTCAATCACCCTGTGCATGTCAGCTTCACAGTGATGGTATTGCTGGTGCTTGTAAGTAATCAAGAAAAAAAGAGAGGAAGTGAAAAAGAAAGAGCTAAGGTATTTGCTAATATTGTAGCTATTAATTTGAATTTGACCAGTGCTCAAACAATCAGGCCATTGCTTTGTGTTAGTCTTTGCTCTGTATTCTGAAAATCAGGCATGAGTTGAAAAATGATGGCCAGCATGATTGCAAGGTTGTATCTAAAAATAAATTATATATTCTTTCCTGACCATTTCCTGATGAACTCCAAGAAATATAGGTTAAAAACTCGGTGGGAGTAGTCACAAGAACAATGTTGGGGATTGAGGGGACCCATAAGTGTATTTATTTCTAGTTTTCGCTTATTTTCTGCTTTTCCTGTATTCTCAAGCACATTACTATCCATTCTAAGCGTTGGTTTGCCATATCCACACAATCTACACACAAAGGTGGTTTTGTTATTATTTCATTTCTGGCTTAGGGATTATGGTTTTTGCGGGGGTGGGGGCTGTATGCCAATACCAGGACTTGAACTCAGGGCTTTTTCGCCCTGGGCTAATACTCTACAACTTCAATCATATTTCCAGTCCTGGCTTTTTGCTGATTAATTGATAGTAAGAGTCTGTTGGAATTGTCTGCCCATGCTGGCAATGAGCCTTGATCCTCAGATCTGAGCATTCCAATTAGCTAGGATGATAGATGCGAGCTTCTAGCATCTATACTGCTCTCTCTTCTCTCTCTGTCTCTTTTTTCCTCTCTCTCTTTCTCTCTCTCTCTTTTTTATCAGTACAGAAAGGCTGTACTTTTTAATATTCAAGTTCTGATTCCTTTTAAATTATGACTTTCACTTTTCATTCATCTGTCTCATCTCATATTTTGCCACAAGCAGTCAGGAGACACCAAGAAGTTACACACTTCACTGAGAAATTGCAGACAGATGTCCCATTCTATCCATTAGAAGTCCGACCAGCCACAAAACATTCATCCAGGAACATCATTCAGCTGAATTTTTTGCCACTTCACAACCACAGTTAACTGTTAATGAGACATCTGAGACATCACCAAAATGTTCTTTATCAAGAACATATCTACAAAAAATTTTGTATATCGCTGTTTATGTGTCATCTAAGACAAGAACTGTCTCTGAATTTCTTCTTTCCTTTCTGATCCTGCAATCAGATTGCCTTTGTCAGTTGTTTATTGTTATCTTTTTCCAAATTCTCTGAGACTCTAGCCTAAATTACTAAGCCACTCAGATTTAGATGTCTTGAGTTTTGTGACAGTAGCACCCCCCCCCAAAATTAGTACCAATGACTATCATGGTCTGTGCCTCAAACAGGAAACATTTATTTAACACGTATGGGAGCTGGAAGAGTAAGACCATGGTGCCAAACACAGGGGTCGTATTGGGTGAGTGTTTTCCTCCCGTTTTACATGCACAGCCTATTTGGTGTAGTACTTCATGTAGTGACAGAGATCATCCTGCCATGTCCACATTGCCCCCCTCCCCCGAAAAGATTCTCTTTCACATACACTGAGAACTATGGCTCCCAGCTGCAGATACATTAGCAGAAGAATCTAAAAAGGAAGACTAATGGCCACATTTTATTTGAGATTTTTATTGGTATCTGAACAGGTTTCTTTATGCAAGCGTACACATAGAAAATCTATATGTCTCTATACATTATTTTATGGTGAATATCCCCTTATACAATATTTGAGGTAAATATCTATGTATAAATTATTTTGTGGTACTGGGGATTGAACTCTTGGCCATACGCTTGCTAGGTAACTGCTATGCCTCTTGAGCTATGCCTCTAGCCTAGTTATTTATTTGAGTTTTGCTAGTGTCAGTTGACATTATAAGCTATGTTTGCAGACTTGGAGATTTTTGGAAAATTAAAGGTTTTTTCCCACTCAAACATTAAGGTTTCATCGTATTAAATAAGCTAGATTCTGAAACTCTTTAACTACCAAACTTACTTATGTACTTAAGAGTTGACTTTATTTGAAATAGCCACCAAAAGTATATTTGCTATATATCTTGAAGTCAACATTTTTAAAATTTCCTCATAGAATTTCTGAGACCTATGGCCACTCAGGGAGTAAGAAATGAAGACCTTTCCTTATCTGTTATGTATACAATGAAATAAAGTCACTTAAAGACAATATCTTGAGGGGGTCTTTTGATCCCAAATGATATGGATTGAGAGGTTCACATCTGCAGCCCTCTTCCAGAATAGTTACTTAATTACTATTTGACCCATAATGAAAATATGAATCAATTCACTGTGGAGGATGCTAATCACAGCTCTCTCAACCTCAAAAACAAATCTCTGTATCAGTAAAACCACTGAGACACCCAGCATCTACATGGAACCTGGCCCTACGTAAGAGGCAGCCTCCACCCCAGAGGTGTTTATTTTTCCTTTAATCAGCTATTGAAGCAACACAGATGTGCAGAAATGCTGAGGGCCTTCTCCCTAAGCACCAAGAGAATGGAGCTAGAGCTGATAGGATCCCCTGTGAGCCTCCACAAAGTTTGAAACAGCTCTGTACTTTCTCAACTCAGAGCTCAACACTCAACAGCTCACCGAGGGGTCTTCTTGATGAACTCTGTCCCAGTGAGAATGGACATTCCAGGAAAAGATAATAATCAGTCTTACAGATCCTTGTGGTCTGGGACGGATGTAGACGGACAGGGGTTGCTGGCTTCCCAGAGTTGGAAGAACAATGATCACACACTCCTCTACATATTTGAAGAAGATTCTATGACATTCTGTGAACAGTGGAAAAGCGAAACAAACTGTTTCCTCCAGTGTTCTTTCCAGTGATTTTTTTTTTTTTTGGTAGGTTGTGGTGATTGAACTCAGGGCCTGGGTCCTGTCTCTGAGCTTTTTCACCCAAGGATAGCACTCTACCACTTTGAGTCACAGCTTCACTTCCAGTTTTCTGGTGGTTAATTGGGAATAAGAGTCTCATTGAATTTCCTGCCCAGGCTGGCTGTGAACCAGAATCCTCTGATCTAAGCCTCCTGAGTAGATAGGATTAGCCTATATGCCTTAGTAGGTTAGTAGCCTGTGCCACCAGCACCTAGATTCCAGTGATTATTCTTTTTATTCATGGTTACATTACTCTTATGAGTACAAGGGGCTGCCAGGTCACTTCCTTAATCATTTTAACTGCTAGTTACATCCATCTAAATATACCCTCATTAAACTTCAGATCATTCACTGTTCTATCCCATGGAGGTGAAAGATAGGGGAACTTAACTTAGCTGCCCTAAGAACTCATCAAATACTTGAAAACAACCCTTATCCTTCTTTTTGGATTAATGGCTCTATTCCTCAATCTGTGCCAGCCTAGATTCCACCCTCACTGGAACTACTCATGTGACCACCAAGACACTTCCATATTCCAGATTCTGTGAGTGCATCTCCATCTTCTCTAAATGAGTCCCTTGGATACATCATACAGGCATAATTTTTCTACCTTGTAATACCTTGGTTGTTAAATCTGTCTCAGATTTTCTTCCATTAGGGTGTCTATTCTTCCTCAGCCTTCACTGATGTGTCTTCTTTAGTCATTCATTTATCATTCTATTTTTCACTCTTGCTATCTACCCTGCATCTCTCAGTATTGGGATTAAACACAAAGCTTCCTTGCGAGCTAGCCAACTGCTCAATTCCTTGAACCACAACTCTGGCCCTTTTGGCTTTAGTTAACTTCAAACTCTAATGGTATGATTAGGATACTCATGCTTCATTTCCTCTTTGAGCATTTTTGTCTATATACAGCTCCACCAAAAATTCTGTGCAGGGTCTCCAGTACTATCAAATATAAAACTGAAAAAAAAATCATCTTCCTCACAACATTTTTCTCATGCTGTGATTTCTTCTTCCTTCTGCAACTTAACAAATGGCTTTATCATCCCCTCCATGTAACAGTAGAGGAGGGGGAACACTAGAAATTAATCTTAACCCAAATAATGAGTCCACAATCTTTCAGCAAATATAAAGCAAAGACAGCTTAAATTCAAGACTCCTGACTCCACGGACCAGCGATGTTTCTTTGTATATCTCCATCCTTTTCATGTTCTGTATATTTATCTTTGTATGTTTACTTAAGTAAACACTGGCAAACATAAGTTTTCAAGGACCATTCAAGAATGCTGACTATAGATGATCAGATTAATTTCAATGATATCCATGGTGTACAGTATCACTCATCTCATTCCAATTGGTCATCTTCATGTAAATATAGAGCTCTGATACATACTACAATTGCTTGTAAAGTCTATTTTTATGAACAAGGCAATGAGGCAAAGTTCACAGCTGAGGCCAGGCATATTTTGCCAACAGTTCACTTAAACAAGGAAAACTTTGACACTTGGAATAAGTGGGGGAGGACCTTTCCATGAATTGCTGCTTTATTGAAACCTTGCCCAACAGATGCAGTTTAAGTGGAAAGAAAATTTCTGTTGCTGTTTATAAGACTGGGGGGGAGGGGTCAAATGTCAACCGGGGCCACCTGAAAGTGGCCTAGAAGAGTAGAGCGCCCCTCTTCTCTGATAGCCTCCAAATTGAAAAAGGAGAAACATCGAGGAATTAAATAATTCTATTAGGAAGGCGTGATGCTTTTTACAGCCTGCAGTCCTGAGGGTTGCCATGGATATGAACTTCAGAGTTTCCACAGCATTTCTAAATATTTGCAGAGAACCATTTCCTGTTTCAAGAATGACAACAGTCTGACTGAGAGATTGAACACTTTAGTGGTGGTCAATTAATCCAGGATTGCATTCTACTGAAGTCCACACTCAAATATGTGACAATAATATTTTGTACTTGGCTAGCTGCTTATATCTAGGAAGTTCAAAATAAAGGCTGAATATCTTTCCTCTGGTCAAGGGTGAGAAGCAACATAGAAAGACATTCTGTGCAAGTCAGTCATGGAAATTGAACATGAAATCCTCTATTCAGGAGACTACAACCCAGTTTTATCTCAGAATGTGCATGATGAGGTGAATACATTCAGAAAGAGTAACATTCCCTCCTCAATCCAGCCTCCTCTTAACCTTTAGCCACCCCTCAAACAATTTCATTATTCAGATTTAAAAATTTTTAACTTATTTGACCTCCTCTGGCTGGCAAAAGTTTCCATACTGTTGCTAGGATATACTACATATTCTGAGACCTAACTGTCAAGTTTCACACCGTGGTATAAAACATCAACTATATTTACTTTGCAAAAGGGAAGCAGTAGCCCCTCCCTCACTTATTAAATGCCTTCCACGTGTCACGTCCTAGGTGAAGTTCTTTGCGAACATTATCTCTTCAACTGTCATAAACCCTTTGGCAGGAATGATTTTCAAATTTTTGTATATTTTAGTCCACAAGGATTCAAGACAGAGGTGATAGTATTAAATTTATTCTCTAAAGGCATGTTTTGGAACTCAGAGCAGCTTGATAACCTTCTCAAGGGCATACACATTAAGAGTAAAGGAGCTTTGAATGTTACTCAAGTAGACCCAACTCCAAAGGCCATGCTGCCCATTACGACATCACCAGTGACTTTAATTGTCAGCAAGCCAACAAACTGAGGGTAGCAGGTAGAATTGGAGATGTAGAGAAGCAGCTGGAAGGTAGAAAGTGCAGAACCAGGAGACAGAATAATCTCTTGTTCTTAGCATTCTGGGTGAGACAGGACCAGGATACTCATTCATCATCTCCAGAAACTCAGGACTGGCAGCATCTTGAACTGATGAGCGTTAAAGAAAACTTTTCACTGGAGAGAGGGTGATAATTGGAAAAGTCATTGCAATGGAGAATAAAGCAAAGTTTTTCACATGGGATAAGATTAAGAAGTGACCACATTTTGATGAATAAATGGCTCAGGTGTCTCCATGTTTGTTGAATGTTTGTTCTATGATTTCTGAAGTACCCAGGTCAAAAATTTGTCTGTAGTAAAGGTGGTTCTACCTGTATTTGTTTCTTCTGCTATAATCAAGTCCCTAAATGCTTAAATCTCCCTTCAAATCCATCAGGATAGCAGCTGTTTCTAGGTAGCATCAAAAAAGGATGAATTTCCAGTGACTAGATCATTAGAACCTGAGGTTAAGAAAATAAAATAAAGGTTGGGAAGGTGACTCAGTGTTAGAGCGCTTGCCTTGCATGCATGAGGCCCTGCGTTCGATTCCTCAGCACCACATAAGCAGGAAAAACAAGCCAGAAGTGGCGCTGTGGCTCAAGTGGTAGAGCATTAGCCTTGAGCTGAAGCGCTGAGGGACAGCACCCAGGCCCAGAGTTCAGGCCCACAACTGGACCCCCCCCCCAAAAAAAATCAGACTTTTAAGTCAAATATGGTTAGACACACCTGGAATACCATCTCTTAGGAAGCTGGAATATCTCGTTTGAAGTACCTGCATTATCTAATGAGACTCTTTTCAAATGTGTGTGTGTGTGTGTGTGTGTGTGTGTGTGTGTGTGTGTGTGTGTGTGTGTGTGTGTGTGTGTGTGTGTGTCTGTAATAAAATAAGGCAGATTCATCTGAGTCAGCCAGAACTTCTTAGGGAGGGGAGAGCTTCCATTGTCTAAGAGATGTAATACAAACTCAAAATCATCTTGTCTCCTATCCAACTTTATCTCAGCACCTCCCATTTTTCTTAAGCTCCCAGAGTCTAATTCTTACACATCTTTGTCCTTCCCTTTCTGGCCCAGTCCTCCTTCCCCAACCACTCCTGCCGCTCTGCTGATGTGCATATTCATTTACTCCCTTCAATGTGCGTGCTTTGTCTTTCTCTGAGCCACTAATGGAGACACCCAGGCTCTCCTGTCCACTGATTTCTAGTTGAGTATATCATGGGATGATCCAAGAAAGTATAAGATGGATGGGGAAAGTAAAGTATTGAATCCTCTGCTTCCTCCCTGACTGGCTAAAGTTCTGCTCAGAGCCACAGTGATTATTTTCTCCATGGATTTGGCCCTCACAGGTTTTCCAACTATTTCCTGTGCTTTCCCTTTTGGACTGAAAGGTAATAAGGACTGCTTATTATTGCTAATCTCTGGATGCTTAATTCCCCGTAGTTCCCATATTTTTAACTACACCTACATAAATGATTCCTCTTCATTAAAAATCTCTAAAGCAAAAACTATTTGAACAGAATTTTGCTTTTTTGGACTTCGTCCAATATATATTTCCTCATACTTCAGCCAAGCAGGTCTTAGAGCTTCCCCTCTGTAATTAATAAGCTCCACCTGATTTCTTCTGGCCTCTTCCCAGACCATCCATTCCACCATCAAGCTTAGCTCATTTTTCCCCCAATGGTGCTCTCTAGAAGAGGATCTCTGATTTCATGTGAACCTCATGTGACTTAGAAACAGATTTGGATCATCACTATCATCCAGCTCATTATGCATATGCATAACGTATATGCATTTAAAGGCTTTATAAAGGAAAAGCACTAAAAAAAACTCATGCCATCCTGTTTAGCTCCATCTGTGACAATTCACCGCTGTCATTTGCTGATCTCTAAGTCACTTTTTCTCATTCTCTAAACCATTGGCTATGAATTTGCTCTTCTTCAACACTTTGAGACCCATCCTCATTTTCAGTAATATTAGAAGTCATTTTGTTACCTAGCAAATATTCACTGAGCACCTGTTTAATTAGAACCAACAGTATACTAATGGCTGGGTATGAAGATAACAATATAATATAAGCTCCTGCTGCACTTGTATTCTTGTGTATATATTTTTGCGAAAGGAGATCATTGTGGATAAGCTACTCAGTGTTTTGCCCAACAAAACACTGGGTCGACCATGCAAAGCCACACTCCTCTGTTGGAATTTCACAACCCAGTGCCCTGTTCCCTTCTCCCTTGCTTGCTTTCCTGACCTCCAAATAACTTTTCTTTCTACTTGGCTTCATATTTCCACTGGGAATGTCATATATACATTGCCAGCCTCAAAAATCACACTGCCTTCAAAACATTCCATTCAAAATGATCCCCATCTTCCATGCTGATTTCACTTGCTCTGGTGACCTCTCTACTCAGTTCTTCACCTCACCAGATATCGCTAAACCACTGATCTCACACTACTCCTGAGCTTTCTTTAGTCTTCATGACAGATGGAAGAGATGAATTCCAGAATTGGCATTAAGCTGCAGGCTCTTGAGGGAACCAAAACACCTTCTAATGATACCAGAGGAAATGAACATTAAGATAAAATACAAGTCAAATTATCAAATAAAAATTACAATGAGTATCCCAGTTATAAAATTTAAAACTCATGGACACTTCTGCTGAGAATATAAACTGAAATAACAAATTGAAAACATTAGCATTGTTCTGCATTTATAGATACTGCATAATGGACACATCTAAATCCTTTAACTCAGATAAGCTCTCACCCCCCATTCAGTAAAGTCTCATACAAGAATTATTTTTCATAGCCTTAAAGAGAGACTTCTCCAAAAAAGAAATAAAAATGGCCCATAGACACAGGAACAGATGTTCAACATCTCTGGCTATAAAACATATGCAAATCAAAACAATATTGAAATTCCATCACACCCCAGTTAGAATGGTCATTATCAAGAAATCTAATAACAGATGCTGGCAGAGATGTGGCCAAAAGGCAACACTACTACACTAGTGGAAATATAAATTTGTTCAACCACTCTGGAAAGCAGCACAGAGGTTCCTCAAAAGACTAAACATAGAGCTTTCCTACATTTTCCCTCACTCAAATGGCCATAAACCAGCTTGCACTAAGGCCACCAGCACAACCATGTTCATTGTAGCATGGTCTATCATCCCAAATGCTCCTCAGTGTATGAATGGATCAAGAAAATGTGGTGTGTGTGTGTGTGTGTGTGTGTGTGTGTGTGTGTGTGTGTGTGTGTGTGTGTGTATACACAGAATGGAACTCTATGCTTCTGTCAGAAAGAATGACATTGCCCCATTTGTAAAGAAATGGAAAGACTTGGAAAACATTATATTAAGCAAAGTAAATCAGACCTAAGAAACATAGACTGCATGACTTCTCTCATTTGTAATAATGAGAATGTGCCTATAAATCTACAAGTAAAGCCACTGGCTAGTAAAAGACAAATAATTACCCTTGGACATGATTCTTTAAACAGCACTCTAAACATTCACACAGTGAGAACAAAGGAGGATATTCTTAGGAGAGGATCACAAGGGCTCAATAGCCATGTTCATATGATCATGTAAAATGATACATATCAAGATGTACTCCAAGAAGTGGAAACAAAAGAATTTTTATTGTACTGTTTACGGTTCTTTTCCTTTTCTTTTTTCTTTGATTTATTCCTTTTTGTCCTTATTTTTTATTTCTCTACCTTTTGTCTTGTATATAAGTTTTTCTGATTTGGGGAGGAAAAAGGGAAACACAGAAATGGTGGAACAAAAGGTAAACCAATTCAGAACTGATACCCATTACACACTATGTTGGAAATGAACTAGTTGTTTGGCGGGGTGTCAGGAGAGGAAAAACTGGGAGAGAATGAGGGAAGGGGTGACATTGTTCAAAAAGAAATGCACTTCACTTTTACAATCAATTTTTTTAAAAATAATTATTTTGTAAAAATTAAGAATAGCAACAAAAATTGGAAACAGGAGATAAACATAAATGACTATTAATGATAGTACAGATGAAAACTTGTAATATATACTCTTCCTGTGACCATGGTGATATAGTGCAAAACTCTTGATATATTTGAAACTGTGAATAAATAATATAAACCACAATAAATACTATAGTTTTCCTATATGTACACACTTATGACAAAGTTCAATTTATAAAATAGGCACAACAAAAGATTAACAATAATCAGTCCTGCCAAAATAAGACAATTATAGCAATGTATTTTGTAAAAGGTACTTGAATTATGAATCAATATGAATTATTTGTTTCTGGAATTTTCTATTTAATATTTTGGAGAGTGGTTAACTCTGGTAATTGATATCACAGATCAAAACCAGATAGTTGGGTGGACCAAGATGTATAGATATAAATATAGATACATACATGTATATATATATATATATATATGTGTGTGACTATTGAATATTGAATATATAATCTAAGTGATGTATATAAAAAATAACTCTACCTACAATTAAATTTAATATTGAAAACAAAATCACGAGTAAAAAAGTCAAAGGAATATATAAACCTGAAAACTAAATTAAACTATACAACATAATATTTACTATATATTTATACAGATAAATATATATTAGATGTATTATATGTATACAGTTACTAAGCACTGATTTTCAAAAGAGAGAAAAGCATGGAGATGCACAGCAATTACTCAGTAATATAGGACTGAGTTTGCACAGGGACCCCAAAATGAATGCAAAGGCTTAACTAATGAACTTGGATTAATGGGTAAGCATTCAGCAAATATGTAAATAAAAATACATTTTCATATACATACACATAGAAATGTGAAAATTTCATACAGCTTTCATACATGATAAACCATTTTCCTTATATTAGTATTACGACTTCTCAGATTGGATATTGGAGAACATTAGCTCTTTGCCATAGGTATGTCTCACAGAAGAGAATATCAACATCTTCAAATCCTGAATGTCTTGCCAATGGATAATTCTGTGCCATAGCTAGCCAGATTCCTTCCTAGCATCCTGTATTACTTCCTCCTAACCATTCCAAGGCACTGAAGTGTGAAAGCCTGTGACTTCCTGGTCCATCAGATGAGGAAAACTGAGCTACAAACTTTATGGGGGTCCTTGTGCAGCTAAATCCAGGTAATGTACAAAAGCAGTGTCTGGCAGAAAGAAGCTTTCACAAGATGATAGTTCTTACTACATTGTCAATTGGAGTAATCATCTTTTCATACCAAAATTAATTTACAGAAAAACACAGAGTAAGCTGTGTTGCCATGTGTGGGTCTGGCAGCTTTTCTAAGAGGACTCCACTGTTTGGGAAGACCTAGCTACTCACATGATGGTGCAGCCGACATCTCAAGCAAGCCACCCACGGGGTAGGACCAGAATTCTGTGTTGCACAATCCTAATGTCTGCCAAAAATGCCCCAAATGTAAGCAAAGTACCCAGAAGGAAATAGGCTTGTGGTCAGAACTAAAGTGTAAAGAGAAATAAATTACATGCCATTAATGAAAATGAAACTTACTGAAGTTCCACATCTTCCTCCAGTAAATTGAGCGTGTATCTTGGGCTGTCTGGATCTTTATTTCCTAATCTACATAAAAGATTCAAAGACTGGGCTTTGAAGTCAAACTTCCCAGATCATGTCTTGAATCTCCTGGCAATCAACTGTATGCCTTGACTTGGTTACACATAGCCACAGTAAGGCTATCCTCAGGTGGGATAACGGCACATCTGGTAGTTGAGCAAGATCATGTGAACTAATCTTTGCAGAGGGCTCACTTTGCCCAGTAGCAAGTAATATAACACACTGTCATCATTTCCTTCCTCCATCACTGCAGGTATTTGAAACCCAGGGGCCTCTCCATTTATCTGGGGGCTCTAGATCTCAACACATCTGACACATCCATAGTGTACATCCAATGGACTTTTTTTTGACTTGTGTTCTTGATGATCTCTGAGAATGCAATCAATTCTTCAGTGCTTGTATGAAACTTTATTAGGAAACTCTTTTGGAGTTTAATTTGTCTGTGTTCTTGTTGAAACATGGCTTGCATGGTAGCAAGATGGGGGAAAGTCTATATTTTAAAAGGTTTCATGGACTGCCAAGAACTGTTATAAAACAATATTTTGATGAGTTATACAGTAAATGAATCAGAAACATATGAGCTTAATTTCCCTGAAAATACATGTGGGTTTAAAAATGAAAGGAAAGGAATGTTGGCACAATTTACCATGCCAAACCCAAAATGTTAGAAAAATATTTTAAGGTATTAGGATGCACAAATCCTAAATACAGCTCAATTTGCTCATCTTTCAGTGCCCTGTTCCCAACGTACCTGTTGAGTCTGTTCTTCCATAGTTCAAATTAGGAAAACCTAAAATATGGGGGGTGGGGAAGGTGGCTTAGGCCAGGGAGGGAGAAGTTCCAAGTCTTAGGGCTCACGACTTCGCTGGCTAGCTGCAAGGCTGCAGATTCATCACTTAGACTGCCTGGACATTGCCTCAGAAAACCAGTCCGTGACTTGCAGACCTACAAGAGTGCTTTTAGCAGAGCCCACAATGAGAGATGCCTAAGCCAAAAGATGAGGAGACGGTCCCCTCAAAGTGGGGCAAGCGTCCAGGTAAACCCAGACTTATATGTTGGGATCAAGCAGGCTTCTTACACAGATGAACCCAGGGCCAGAGAAAGAGGAATCTTCAGCAAAACTTCTGTAGGCATCCATGGTAGGTGACAGAACTACTACACAGCCGCATCCTCGACCTCTTTACATCTACATCTGTAACGCTAACTCCTCACCTTCATCCAGGGGGAAAAGTCTTTAAAGACATATTTAAAATTGGGGTGCAGTGGTGTTCCCTATAATCCCAGCTACACAGGAAGATCAAGATCTAAGGCTGCCTAGGTAAAAAGTAAAAGACCCTGTCTGAAAAACAATGAAAGTTCATAAAATGGGAGGGAGAAGAGGTCAGATTCACAGTTCAAGTGGTAGAGTATCTGCCCAGCAATCACAAGGCCCCAAGTTCAAACCCCAATATCTCCAAAAAGTCATAAAGAAGAGAATGTTAAATGAGGACCTAAAGGGAGGGTTTAATCCAATATGACTGGTGCACTTACAAGAAGAGGAAGAGATTTGAGGGATGCCTGCCTAACAAACTAGCAAAGCACATGGGTCCAAGGGAGAGAGTATACAGCAAAGACAGAAGTCACTTAGTCCAGACACTAGCCATGGAAGTGACATTTGCTCCATCACCTCAACCACATTCAACTGGGCACACAAACCAACTAGTGTAATTTGGCCGAGGACCACGTTAGGAAGTAAATGCTGACACATGAAGATCACTGGGCTCATCTCTGAGGTTGACTCCCCCAGCATCTGCGGGTTCACCTTTTTCCTCTGAGGTTAGACCCCGTCTCTCCCTTGTAGGTTCTAGCTCCCCTCCTCCCTTCTTCCGAACTTCTCGTGTTCTCTAGTGGCCTCCACTTTCAACAGAAGACATTGGTATTCAGCAGCTATAGAACGATTCTTCCCACAGGGCCTCAGGAGATCACCACCACAGAAAATTCCAAGCTTTAACCTTAAAAACTAAAAGAAGGGTTATGCCACTTAAGAGAAATGACTGGAGCCAGGCACCAGTGGCTCATGCCTGTAATTCTAGCTGCTTATGAGGCTGAGATCTCAGGATCCTGGTTCAAAGCCAGCCTTGGCATGAAAGTCCGTGAGACTCTTATCCAATAAACCACCAGAAAACCAGAAGTGGTGCTGTGACTCAAGTGGTAGAGCGCTAACCTTGAGCTGAAGAGCTGAGGGACAGCGCCCAGGCCCAGAGTTCAAGCCCCATGACCAACAAAAGAGAGAAAGAGAGACAGAGACAGACAGAGAGACAGAGAGAGAAATAACTGTGCTCACCTTTCCATAAGTGCCTAAAGCAGAAAGTAACTGGAACATACTAGGTAAGGTTGGACAAAAAGGTTGTCAGCTCTATCTGAAGGGGTTTGGTTCTATAAAGACTTTGATTCAATAAAGACTTCTACCTTAGACCATAGCAAAGCATCCCAACACGTGGAATTTTTTTTTTAGAAATCCGGACATTCTTTATTATCTTAACTAAATAATGAGCTGCATTTCACCTGCTCAGCACGTTTTCCTTTTTTTTTGCTTCCCCTTCCCATCCCTTCCCAACTTCCCCCCGCCCCACACCGTGCGCCAAACTTGTAAAGTTCGTTTTTCAACATAATGTCTTGTACATTTCATTGTTGCAATGGGTCCACCTGTATTCCTATTTAAACAATTTGTTTTTTCCCTTTTTTTGAGAAGAACAAGCATGAAGTGAAAATGAGAATGAAGGTCATGGTGACAAAGCAGACTAAACCATATGAACACAAAAACTGAGTTCTGCATATCTTCCTGACGAAGTCTGAAAACATCAAGCCCAGAGTATCAAAAGAACTCAAGAAATGGTGGCCTTTATTTCTCTAATTTTTTATAATCAGTTATATATTATTTCACAAATACAACATATTGGATATATTGTAATTAATATCTCCTTATCAAAAGTAAATTACACAGATTTAAAATTCCTGATATTTTCATTTTGATTAGTAAAATGCTATCTGTGAAAATTCAAATATTGTATTACAGCATCCACAATTTACCTTCACTACTTAAATCTTTAATCCAGTTGGACTGGATTAGTTTTCTGTATTTCTACCTCTAGATTTACAATGTGTCTTTGCTTTACAAACCCTTCACTTTGCAAAAATGCCACATGGCCCATCAAAGCCCAAATGTCCTCTCTTAACTCCTGTTGGTTTATTTCTTTCTAATATGTATGCAATGATGTGTCATGAGACACAGGGTGAGTGGCAGATGAGTGATATTTTTCATAAATGAAGAACTTCAGTGATTTACTAAAAAGAGGCATGAATGTTTGTACAAAACAGGAACATAGGTAATTTATGTCTGATTGGCTGTTTCTGTCTCCATTTTCTGTTAAGAACACAGAATAGTCTTCCTTCTTCACCTTTCTGTGGCATGGCTTATGTTTTCATACCTGTCATACTGAAGTTGTAAAAGGATTGGAAATGACTACTTGTCCAGAAACTGCATCAATCTCCCAAGTAGACATGAGAGAGACAAAGGGCAAAAGTCAAGTAACCATCTGAGCCTACCCACTGAACACACTGCTAAGGAATCTTGTCATCAAGGTTTTTTATTTTTATTGTAGTTCCTTAACCAGAACTCATGGTCATTACCACCTATTGCCTTTGCTTTGAACACTATTGCTCTAAGTACAAATCAAGGCTCTCCAGATAAGGATAGGAGAAAGTGAATAATAACGATCAAGGTTTCTATTTCAAATGACCCCAAACCCACTGTGGGAGATATGCAGCCACCCACCAGTGTTCCAGAGACAGGCAGGCAAGTGCCTGTAGCTGTTCAGAGCTTGACTTTGCCTGTCTTAGCTATGTGGATACTGAGCAGATGAAATAATCTTTTGTATCATTAGTTTATCTTATAAATGGGATGACAGTATTCACATTACAAAATCATATGTCACAAGATAGAATGCAACATGTTTGTATTTCTTGAGTGAATGTAGAGGTAGTACATGGTAGCTATATGAAGTATGGTAATGGGTTTTGTTCACACTCTGGTGGAGTGGTAGCTCCCTTAGCCATTAGAAGATATGACTTTCACAATTTTCTCACTAGCAAATGTTCCTTTGTCAGTTTCATTCCCCTTCCCCAAAATATTCATTTTCTTAACTAACTGTTGTGTGCAATTATAAAAAGTTGGAAGTTTTTTTCCTTTGGAAAAGTACTTAGTCAGTTGTCAAATTAATGAATATAATATAGTAATTAAAACTAACTTTTAAAATTTGATTACAAATGTGTCACTGGTTTTATAACTAAAATATAATACATTAATAATAAGAAATATCTGGCATCATACTATGTCACTATTCTATCTAGAAAGAGATATAAATCTAAAGTAAACTATTTGAAAGCTAGAAAAAAAATGAAAGTAAAACTACCATCCAAGCACTTATGCCTTTCATCAAGTTACTGAAACAAATTTGTTACAGGAAAAAATCTAAAAGCCAAGAGCTATTTTCACATTTTTACACCAGTATCATTCAATTACATGACTATAACATTTAAAATGTTGATTATTATCAATTTTAAAAGTATTAAAGAATGTAATTTCTAATTTGGTAAGGATCTCTAAAGATTACCCACCTACACATTAATATAACTAGCTTTTGAAAGCAAACCCAATATTGCCAATCAAGAAAATAAATAAAATCTTTGAACATTTAGAATCTGCCTAGGTAAAAACTTTCAGGGCAGCCAGTGAGAGAGGACCCCATGCTTGGGTTTATCTGCAGGGATGAGGCTTTAAATGCAGGACCTTTTTGACCTGTTCAGTGGCGAGTTTACATTGAAACTGTTATAAATTATTACAGAGGTGAAGCCAAGCCAAACAGTCCAACATAAATATCTCTGCAGACATACTGACTACTATATATTCTAAACACTGTCGCCTAATGAATAAACAAAGCTTTCTAAATCATTTAAGAAAATATATTTATTCACACAATTCGTATATTTTAAAACAAATTTTCAGGACCTCCAAATCAAAACAGACTTCTTATAGATAGGAGATTTTCTTTTGTAATCTTTCAATATCCTCCATTGCCAAGTCACTGCCTTCCTGTGATAATGGCCAGAACCTCACACTTCTGCAAGGGATGCATGAATATTTTTCCAGTTTGAATCCTTGACTAATCTTTACCTATGGAAACCATTCCACTACATCCACAAGGTAAATACTTGAGCCCCACCATTTGGGCAGACTGACAGCATCTGCCTGAAGGGACAAAGAAGAATGTCATATGACAGTCTGCTTTTCCAGTAGCAAGACAGTTGGCTTGTCCGTATGGGTGAATCATAGCCAACCAGCGCAGACCCAACTTTGTGGTCTGGCTTTATTTGCCTAGCCATATAACTCAGGGCTTTAAGTCTGCACATTGTTGACCCAAACATTAATTGTGGCGAAATAGTTTGTGTCTGGACCAAAGGAGTAATACCAGGGTAACCCACACATAGTGACCGGGAATTCATTCGTTCATCAAGGCGGGAAGGAGGGCGGGGGAGGCAGTGCATTGTTGCCAGGGAAGCCTGTAACCTCGGACGCTGAAGTCCCTGGGAGGTCTGGGTTGAAGACAGCCTCAGTGGAAATGCTTGCAGGGACAGCAAGAAGGCTGCAAGGGAAAGCAGTAGAGACTGGAAATCTAAACTTCTATAGTTAGCATTCCTTTTCTCTTTATATTCCTGTATGAATATTGTTGTTGTTCTTTGTCTTCTGATTTCCATAACTTATTAAACAGAGTCAACTTGTCATGATCTGCAGCCCACTTCTTCTAGGAGTGACTTTCCTCTTCCCCCCTAGTGATAGGCTGTGTGTCTGTGAGATACTGATATCATCAATAAATGTGTCACTGAGGGGAGCAACAAACTTAAAACTGTCAAAAAACAGTGTCTAAGGAGAATATGAACTATCTCATGAGATAAACACCTCTGAGTTTAGGATGAGGGTCTGAGTGAATGCATTAAGGGTCGTTGTTTTTTCTATCTCAAGAATTATTCAGAATATTTACTTGAAAGCTTGGCTGGATACCAAGCATGACATAGTCCCCAAAATGTGTTCAGGCTGGCGTTAAGACACCAATGTACAAGTCTCTTTAGAAGAGCAGGTGAGGGCTGTTTCTTCTTTTATTTTTAAAATTTTTATTGTAAAGGTGATGTACAGAGGGGTTACAGTTACCTAAGTCAGGTAATTAGTACCTCTCTTTGTGAACAGTGGCACCTCCTCCCTTATTCTCTCTGTTTTTCCCCTCCTGATTTCCTTCCCCCTCCCCCACTCCTAACCTCCACACCTTTCCCTGCCCGATAAGTTGTAAAGTTCATTTCCAACACAGGGTCTAGGGATTTCACTGCCAAATTGGTTCTCCCTTTCTCCTACCATTTCGGTGTTTTCCCTTCCCCTCCACAATCAGATAAACTTATATACAAGACAAAAGGCACAGAATCAAAAACAGTGACCAAAGTGGGGGAAAAACTGAAAAATCCTTGCTTCTTGGAATTCATTTCAATAGCATCATTTTATGTGATTATATTCACATAGCTATTGAGCTCTTGCGATCCTCTCCTAAGAATACTGCTTGGAAGCCAGAAAGGGGACGTTGATTTAACTGGCTTCCTGGCAGTAGTGACATCAAGAGGTAGGTGACTGTGAGGAAGAGATGCGGATGGAGAGGAACGGACACAATGTCCCCTCGGTCACTGTATGCTAGTAGAATGCAAACAGTATGTATCAACGGAGTGATACAAAGCAGCCTTGCCCTCCGGGTAGAAGACGGTGGTCAGGTGTCAGCAGGGGTGGCTGGCTCCTGTGGCAATATTTAAGGCACCATTTAATTCCAATCTGTGTCCTAGCTTCTGGTGGTGTTGCCAACCAACACCCTTCCTTACACTGCTGTAACCTCTGCTTCTGAGGTCCGGCAGACATCTTTTCTCTGTGAAGGTCTCGCTCTATGTTTAAGGATACTATACATACTGCAAGAGGTTGGCCCTTCCCTGCTGGGAATTCCTCTTAACTCATTGCTTCTACAATGACCCTCGTTCCAAATCAGGTCATGTTCTGAGGTAGTAGGACCTAGGATTTCAACATGTCATTCAGGGTAATAAAATTCAACTCTAACACTAACCAATGCTTAGCCCTTACTTATACAATATAAAATTTCAGCCTTCAGTTCAAGTAACAATCAGCAGATGTCAAGTGAAGTGCCCCATTGAAAGGATGCTTCCAGGAGATACAGGAGATGAAAACTTTTAGGAATGTTAGTTTTAGTAACGTTAGTAACGTTTAGTAATACTACTTTTAGTAATGTAAGAATTGTTTGGCTTTTAAAAATCACTCTCTGTTTTTCATGACTGCATCATGATCTTTTTTTGCCAAATTTTTAGAGTGTGATATCACCATTGATTGGGAATTGAATATGCATTTGTCAAATTTTCTAAAATATTTTTCACGTATTGTTAGAGAAAAAATTAGTACATTTTCAAAAACGAACTCAGTTTACTTTAGTATTTCTACTGTATTCTTGCTAGTTATTGTTCACTGTATCTCTTACAATCTTTGTAATCACATTATTGTTTAAAACTTATGCCTGGAATTCCAAAATGCTCCTTATAAACTGTAATAAGTTTTATTAGTGGCTACATATATAATCACATAAATGTACAAAGCACACGTATTTATAGATTCATGCTTTATATAAACATGCCTATGTACACATACAAGCAGAAACACAAGACCAATACACTTTTTGGACCTTAATTACACTTGTATTTTATGAGAGGCTACTGCTTTCAAAAAGGAGATGAGAATGGAAAAAGGAACAAGGGACAAATACAGTCAGAATACTCAGTGTGCATATGTGATAAGTGAATGGAAATGAGGAACGAGTCTGGGAAGAACAGACAAGATGAGGGAAAATGATAGTATCACCAGTGTTAAACTCCGCAGTGAGTGCTGAAAACAACTATAGCCTAGTCCAAAACAGTGGTTTGCTTTGGAATACAACATAACCCCTTTCAAAGGAGCCCAAATAAAGTGCACAGGGCAGAGACATACCTTCTAAGCATTGGCTTTTGTTGCCCTTCACCAGCAGCAAAGAAAAAATTAAAAAAATAAAAAGGCAAACTTGCAAAACGACCCCCTAGAGAACGCTTGGTATTTGAGCCTGGCTCAAGGCTGAACATATGAAAAGCCCTGTGTGAAAATCTGCTTCTGGTGTGAATCTTCTGGCCACAAATGACCACCCCAATCCTCTTCACAAAGCAAACAAGCTTCTGAAGACCTGCCCATGTGCTCCCCAAGCAACTCAAATTCCAATACAAGGAATATGACTTAGTAATACAATTTCCTTCACGAATAGATGTTGGACAAGAGAGGATCCCAACTAGGGCAGTTCAGATCTCCAACCCTTCCTCTTGGACTTAAGTTGTAGGAGTATTTGCACAAAAGTTTGGGCAGCATTAGACCACAGCCAGTCAGAGAGGTCCTGGTTGTTAAAGAGGAACTCATTCTTCCCCACTTGAAAAGCATCTTTGCGGCCAAAGGTGTTTCGGGTTAGAATGGAATCCAAGTCTTTAACACAACATGGCTCTTTGCTCTTTAAAAAAAAATTTTTCCTCTACCTGTTCAACCAACAAACAAAGCTGACACATTAAGTATTTTTCCACAGTTCTTCCCAAAAGCAAAATTCTACTTCTGCTGGAGTATGAAAAAGCCATGGCAGTTTACAAAGTTCTCTCTTCCCTCGTTCCCTGGGTCCTTGGATGTGAGATAGATGGAGATGCCACTTGTTGTAGGGGAAAGTACAAAGCAGTTGGAATCAAAAGAACTGAGCCTAAGCTATAGAATCTTATGCCTGTTAAGATGTAGGCCAATTGTGAGAAACAAAATCTCAAACAATAGTATCGAACATGATAGTACTTAACTTTAATAAGGCACAGTATAGAAGACTGCTAGACCAAACCTTTTTGAGCCAGCAGACTTCTTGTATTTTATTGCTCTCTAGCATGCAGCTGGTACCTCATGTTTTAAAGTAGTTGCTTAGCCTTTAGCCATTCTGCCCCCCATTCAATCATCAAGAAAGAAAGACAAAGTAAAAGGTATTATAGGGTGAAGAAACACCAGCCCACTTCTCATGGAGGGCAACAAAACATTCCCTTCACATCTTCTCATGACAACTTGCTTGTGTTCTCATATCCACCTGCGGGGAAGTGATTCTTAGATCGTGTGACCTGCTAAAAATGATAAGATCTATGGTGAAGAATAATGGGAAAATGAACTTCAAGAGACAACCAGATAAGAATTCAGTGAAAATATTTGTAAAAATGTCTTACAAAGCCAGGTGCCCGTGGCTCCCACCTGTAATCCTAGCTACTCAGGAGGCTGAGATCTAAAGATCGCAGTTCAAAGCCAGCAGAAAGGTCCATGAGGCTCTTCTCTCCAATAAACCACTCAGAAAACTGGAAGTGATGCTGTGGCTCAAGTGGTAGAGCGCTAGTCTTGAGCCGAAGAGCTGAGGGACAGCGCCCAGGCCCAGAGTTCAAGCCCCACGACCGACAAAGAAAATTAAAAAATACATATTTTAAAAATGTCGTATGAACTATATGGTACCAACAAAATAAAATATCATGTAAAAAATACCATGAAATGGCATAAGGGCCTAACTGGAAGGGCTGGCACCGGGAGAGACTATGTTAAATCCTGAAGCTGTGATTTGTGGGAGGGGTTAATACTGACCAACTCTCTTAACCTCTCCATGCTGTGGTTTTCTCATCCGCAAAAGGAGGATGGTGTGTAGTGTCGTAGACTTTCATGAAAATGAAGGAAGCAATACATGCACTGTGCCTAGGATAGTGCTTGGCACACACTAAATATTCATTGTGTATATGATTATGAAATTTGTTGTTTCCCCCAGCTCCCGCCCCAAAGTCAACTATCTAGTCTATTTGTATATAGTTGTTGTTCTTGACTCCACCATCCAGATCCTTTGATGGATGTTATTTGGGGGACAATCATTACAAGCCAAGCAATAAACAAGGACTGAGGTGTCCATTGCTTATTTTTCATCAATAGTTCTGTAATTGCTTTGGATCACTATTGGAAGAGACTCTACGATCTCCAAGCTCATGATGGACATGTTACAGACACTGGATCTAAATTAGACATTTCTGGGCCTGGGAAGGTGGCTCAGTGGTAGAATGCTTGCCTTGCATGCATGAGGCCCTGGGTTCGATTCCTCAGCACCACATAAACAGAAAAGCCAGAAGTGGTGCTGTGGCTCAAGTGGTAAAGCACTAGCCTTGAGCTGAAGAGCTGAGGGGCAGCAACCAGGCCCAAGTTCAAGCCTCACGAGCAATACACACACACACACAAAAATTAGACCTTTCTGATTCTGTATTGTTTAACCTCAGTATATTTGATATTTATATCCTACTTGATATTTGTTGATTATTTGCTTATATTGTCTATCTGGAAGAAAAGTTTTATAAGCACAAGTTTTGCCTATTTCACCACAAGATGTTACCTACAGGATGTCCATGTTTTCATGCTTATCTAACTCTCCAATTTCAGCTCTTCTCATTCCCCTTCCTCCATACTCTGTTATTAATATACTCCCTTTCACGGACTGACTTCTTCAAGTTTTCTAATAAAAGTCAGTTCAGTCCCATAACCACAAGTCTCTTAAATTCTCTATCTATTTTCCCCTTAATCAGCTCCTTTCTTCTCTTTACTCTGTGTACAACTCAGACTTTATTAAAACCCACCTCAGCAAGGAATCATCATGACTTACAGAGGGAAGAAAAGTAGAGTATGTGTTCACTTCATTGAGATACATTTCAACTGGATGCCAAAGAATAAAACAACATAATTTATGTTATCTGTCCATTCCTATAGAAATTGAATGAGTAAAACCTCTTCTTTTTCTTACAGCATGTAAGCTTCTTCCAAATTTCCGAATGAACTCTCAATTTTCAAACATTTATTGACTCTAGAATGTGTGCCAAGCTTTCACCAGGGAGAGAGAGAAAGAGAGAGGAAAGAGAAAGAGAAAGAGAGAGAGTTGGCCTTTTGATGGTTTTAATCCTTAGTATGTGCAATAGTTGATGTTCCTCATTGTAGTTTGAGTATCACCAAATAATTTCCACTGGGAGTATAATTGAATATAAAAATTTAAAGTACATTAAGTAAATACTGCATCCTAGAATCTATTTTTGCTCAGATTTCTCTGACTGCTCTTGAAAGCCTTAGTTCAGCTGCAGTAGACCTCCTGGGGCTGGGCTGTATATGTGCACACATAACTATTATGTTCTAGTTTATGGCACATTCCCTCCAAATAACTACATGTACCTGACCTCATGCCTGCTTTGGGAAAGGGGGAAATATGGCTTAGTGTATTTGTGTTATATATCTTGGGAGTGACCAGATGACAGGAGGCAGTCTTGTTGGTCCTTTAAACAAAGAAGTCTCTTTGAGTTTGTGAAGAGTAACAGTTTTAAAGACTTCTCATCATGGAAATATCAAAGCAGAGAGCTGGAAAGGCTTTTGTCAAAGAAGATTCATATTTTAGTTTGAAGAATCTCTGCTATCTAGTCATAGCAAAGGGTGCTATGTCACAAAGGAAAATATTAGCATTATCATCCAGAAAGAGCATAGGAATGAGCTAATCCTGAAGATAAATTCCATCTCTACTAAATGATGTTTAGTTTAGGGCAAGGACCTTATAACCCACTCCATATCACTTCCATTGGCTATAAAACAAAAGGCAATAGCAACAGTTGGAAGACATTATCTATGGCACTTGCCTTGGAAGCCAAGACCTTGTAGAAGACTGGTAACACAGAGGTGAGATTGTGACAAAGTGAAAAGGAGCCTCCCTTGAGAATGGCAGGCCATCCAATCAATTCTAAAATCAAGTAGAACTTTAATTCTTGGATATTAGCCTTTGCTCTGAAAGCCAAGCATCTAGTCTATAGGAGTCCAGAAGTGACCATTTTCTAGGAAATAAGTCAAAATGCACAGAGTACTCTGTAGGCAAGAGAATGCTATTATAATGGGAAATCTGAACATTTGTATCTAAAAACTGAGTTGGAAAGGAGGACTTATATAAATGTATTTTTATTGATGGTCATCTCAAAAGTTCAATTCGATTGTAGGAAGGTAATAGAGGAAGTCGATATCTCATTAAATGGAATGGAATATGTGCACATACACACACAAGTGGGCGTGTGTGTTTGTGTGTGTATAAGTGTAGGTAGGTAGCTCTGAAAGATAAAGTGTAACAAGTAGGAAAGAGATGGCAGAGAAATGACAGTATGATGGAAAGAAACAAGAATAATGAAGCTGTAGCTTACATTATTTACATAGACCTATTGTGCTGTTATGTCAAAACTTCAGAGAAAAACATGCATGCTATTCTGGCTCTGTCAATCTTTTATATTTTTAGTGGTTACAAAGGAAAAGGTTTGAATATTTTTAGACCAATAGCACTGATAAGAAAAAGGAATAGCCATAAGATTCAAAGGGGGGGGGGGGGAACAAAGCAAATTAGAGTTTAAAATGCCTCAAGAATGTAAGCCTCCCATTTCTGCTCCAAAATGAAGAATACATAGAAATATTTGGAAGAACATTGCACTGGAGTATACAGCAATTTTAAGTAGGTGCTAGAAGGTAGATGCAAAGTAACATTTTTAATGAAAAAAAAGAGTATGTTCAAGAAGTAAGATTAACTGAAATCTTTATGATGAATAATACATCAGTCTCTATAGAAAGCTGAGTATTAATCAGCATTAGTTCAATAAAGTAAAACCTATAGGAACCATTATGGTACACCCCCTCCAAGATTTATATATTGAAGGCTGGGACCCTGTCACAAGCAGTATTCAGAGGTAAAATTGTTTGGAAGATGTTGTATGGTAATAACTTCATGAATAATTGAACCTTTAATGGATGGCATCATCAAAAGTAATAGAAATATTCGGCAAGTGGGCCTGTTTGGAGGCAGTTTGTTACTTTTTTAAATTGTAAAATACTGTACAGATGGGTTACAGTTACATGAATGTGGTAAAGAGTACATTTCTTATCGAGCATTGTTCCCTCCTCCTTTGTTTTTCCCCTACCATACCTTCCCTCCCCGCCCCCTAAAGTTGCAAAGTTCATTTTCGACATAGTGTCTTGTACATCTCACTGTTACAATGGGTCAACCTGTATTCTTATTTCAGCATTTTGTTATTTCCCTTCCCCTCCACAAATTAGAAAAATGTATTTACAAGATGCAGGGTTGAAGGATGGATTCTGTTCCCTGCTCCTTCATTGACATCTGTCCCTCTGCTTCCTGGCTACCATGAGGGAAACAATGCCTCTTACTGCTTCTCAGTGCCATTCCACCATGAAAGGCTGCTTCAACACAGGCTGAGGGACAATGGAATCAGTTCAACCTGGGTCAAAACCTCTGAGATGTGAGCCAGAGTAAGTCTTTTTTCTTTTAAAATTCTTGTTCTCAGATTATTTTTCATAGCAGAAACCCCCCTCAAAGATAGCATCTGCATGTTTCTGAAATAAGGATGACCTTCGCAAATTCAGAATGAACTATTGAACTTTCTTCTGCCTGTCCTCTAAGCAGCATTGAAAAATACTGGCCATGTCTCTATCTATATTGTTCTGACTGTGCTATTCTGATGAAAACACCTGGTGTTTTCATGCTTATTAATCTATTGTCTATTACTTAATCTTTTTTTTTAATTGTGAGAATACCATACAGAGGAGTTACAATGACATGGACAAGATAACAAGTACATTTCTTATCAAGCGTTGTTGCCTCCTCTTTGTTTCCCCTTCCCTTCCCTTAACCTTATACAGGTGAGGCTCAGACTTCATTCAGTGCAGGGATACCTTCCTATTGAAGTAATCTCTTGAGGGAGCTCCACTCAATTCTGTCCACCTGATTCTTTTATGGTTGGCTGTTTTCCCCCCACCATGTGTTGGCTTTGTGGTTTAGCCATCCAAAAGTAGTCTTATTTCTCTTGTTTCTACATCCTTTGAAGACAACTTGATGTAGTCTTGAGTATGGCAAACTAAGATAATGAACTTGGCACTAGGTTCAACAAGTGCTGATCCACTCTTTTCCCTTGGGAGATAAAGCCTATCGCAATCTGTTTCTGAACAAGTATTTAATAAATACTGGCAGGGCCAGAGTGAAAACACGGGCTGTTGTGTAAAATATGTCAGGAAAGTGGATTAAGAACCACTACATCTTCACTGTGTGGACTCTAGTGTGGTTTCAGTACTGATGTTGGGATGAATTAAAAGACTACTGCATATATCTAGGTAGAAGCTTTGATTCCTAAGTTGTCTGGAAGCTAAAATTAGTTAGTGTGAGCCTATAGAAGTGAGGAGTGACTAAATCTACTCAAAGACACGAATATAAAGTACTCTTTGTTGTCAGTTGTGGGGCTTGCACTCTGGGCCTGGGTGCCGACCCTGCTTTGCCACTTGAGCCACAGTGTCACTTCTGATTTTCTGGTGGTTTCTTGGAGATAAGTATATCACAGACTTTTCCTACCTTGGCTGGCTTTGAACCACGATCCTCAGATCTCAGCCTCTTGAATAGCTAGGATTACAGGGTTGAGTCACCAGAACCTGGCTAATATGAAATACTCTTATCCTACATTTATCTTTAAACACTTGTCTATTCTACTACTATAAAATCTTTGAAAGCAGGGTCTATATCAAATGAATGCTTTCTCTCTCTAAAATCTAGAAATGCCTAAGACTCAATAATATTCAAAATATGTTTATAGATTGGACACTGAATAAACAACTGATATTTCCATTTTAAAAATTGTCTTGCCAATGAAATAAGTATAACCACTTTTACTAAGAATTCATTCTTTTTGCTTTATTTGTTCCCAGAGGTTAATATTTCTTCTCTTTCAATATGAACTTTTTGTTAAGGAATAAGAAAATAATAGTTAGAGACTGAAGTGTTAGAGGACATTTTTTGTTTGATATTTTTAATTTGTTTTATTTTGATAAGAGAACTCTTAGGCCAATATCTGGCAAACATTTCACTCAAAGTGATCCTACTAACAAAGGAAAGTTACTTCTTCCCCAGGAAGAAAACTCAGCCACAGCCTAATACAAAAAGTGTTCATTCAAATGTATTTTTCCATTCTAAAATTTCATGTGGATTTGGCTAAGTTTAAGTATATACATATTTACTTCAATATAAAATTTTTATATTAAGAAAGGCTTTCTGATCCCTCTGTATAAATGAGAGAAAATGTATTTAGCTAGCCCTTACCATGAATTTACACCTAATCATCTAATTCAAGTAACTTCCCTAATACACACAACCCAAGATAGGATTCTTTAAGTTGGAAATCAAAAGCAACATTTCCAAGCAATGGCATAATTTTTCACATTTTCTCATACTGATTGTTAAGTGAAATGCCCCTTAATGTTGATGAGCCAATTGGAAAACAAGTATCACTTTTGGTCAGACTGGGCTTCCCAAGTCTTTCAACAGACTGTGTAGTTAAGCCCAAATTATTCTCCAAACTACATGGTGACTTCATCTACATTGTCATATTTGATATAAATCAATTTTTCATGACCAGCATGGCAGCGCTTACTATCCTCATTCAACAGAGAAAAGGATGAGTAGCAAAGTTATAAAATATACCCAGAGTCACACAGAACATTCTAGTGTCTCTTCCTTCTTCTGTATTACTTTAAAATAGGAAATATCTTAGCACATTTGTAGAAACACAAGATGTGTTTAACAAATTATGACTCAACTGAATTTATTATTCCAGCTTCAGATTGAGAGTAAAAATAGATTTGCAGAGCAATTCTTCTACCATTCTGAATCCAATATCATTACAAAAACTTAGGTTGTATTTTAAAAAAGCAAATAATTTGACTAAAAATATTTGTGCACCTCTTCACAAACCAATTTTAGAGTATAAAAACTGTGCAATGCCAAACTGCTCCACAAAAGTCTCCTCCTGAGTTATTATGGAGAAATCAAGAGACAAGTGTTTTAAATTCCACAAGGCTGGGCTCAAGTCATGTTTGTAAATATTAGCTGTATCTTTTTCAGAGTAATCCAATCTGAAATCAAGGAAATCCTGACTGATTTGGATCTACTTTAAAAACAAGTCTCCATTTATATCAAGTAAGCTCTTTATCCAGAATGGGCAGGGACACAATAAGGGCCCAATTCAGCTCCAAGAGACCTTGGCTTTTATCGTCCATCAGACCAGGTGAAAAACTCACTGAAACTGTAGTGAGATTAGATTTAACAAAAACTTCCTGCACTGAATTCCATTATTACTAAAATAACTACAAGAGATTCATTTAAATACTGCCCAGAATTCCAGTGTGGGAGCTTATTCAGATTTTAAGTTTCAGAGAATTAAGAAGAATGGAATGCATCTTCCCTCAAGGTGTCAAGAATTACTTAAGTTTTGTACCTAGAAAGAACATTATGGGCCTATTATTGCAACTTTTTTTGCTAACAGAACATACTCTGACAGACCAAAAGCAAATGCTGCTTCTCATATCCAGTAGTAGATACCATCACTTTGTAAAAAGTTCATTTCTCTGTTGGGTTCTAAATGATATTGGAAGAATCAGACCGGAAGTGAATCAACAACTGTGAGAGCATACCCTTTACCCCAGCAGAAAAAAATAAAGAAGTGATAAAATGTCTCATACACTTATGGCAAGAACCACTAATGGTCCAAATGCCGGCTATTATTCAGAGTTTTTAAGTCACCCATTGCTAATTTCAATTTTAAGGATAGAGAGGATGTGTGATATTTGGGTATGATTCTTAGAAGTAACTTTTGGCTGTAGGGAAATGTTTACATTTGAAGAAAAGAACTAGTATTATATTACATTTCATGTACTTGAGAAAATCAGCCTGGTGCAGTATTGGTCATATAACAACTCCCAAACAGGCAAACTACTTGTCTAATTTCATGACATTCATTCATTCACTCAATTTATTGCTTTTTCACTATTTGAGAGCTTGTTTAGTCCCCAGCTTCTCCTCCGCCATCTTCCTCCGGACACCTGATATTTACTTAATGTTTACTAACTAAAGTGAAAAAGTATGCCCCTTTCCCAACCCCAAAGCTTTCAGATGTGTTTGAAAGTGGTCAAGACCAACAAAGAGTTTAAGGATTTTTACTTTTAGAGTCAAGGAGGAAAAATCAACATGTAATGAGACTATAAAATGTAAAGTAAAGTCAAATGAAGATGAATGTTAACCTAATGAATTTGAGTTTTTCCCTATATACAATGATGAGTTACCAGGCCTTAGAATTAGAAGACAACAAAATATTTAAGTGTCAAAAGTTATTATTTCTCAATGTGGAAAATAAAGAAAAAGCATTTTCTACCATAAATAGTGTTCAGTGTTAGCTGATATGATCCCCTCAAGAATAAGCATTTGTACTTCCATAGCTAGCTTCCCTGTTTACTCCTGGTTAAGAAAGTGATGAACCCAAAAGAGCTATAAAACTATCCTTCATGGAAGTGGCACTATGGCTCAAGTGCTAGAGCGCTTGCCTTGAACTGAAGAGCTCAGGGACAGCACCCAGGCCCAGAGTTCAAGCCCTATGACTGACAAAAAAAAAAAAATCCTTCAGCTACCACCAGCAGGGTTTGTCTTCTGTTTCAGTTCTTTTCCCAGCATAGCTTGAATAGTTTTTTTAAGCCTACAGAAATATAAATAGTGCATGTTTTTGAGTAATACGTAATGTTTAAAATATAATTGCCCAAGTTTTAAAAGATTTGGTCTCTGTGCAAGTTGTACTTGCCTAATGACTGCCCAAGTATCTTTAAATTGCTGTTGGATAATTATTCTGCTCTTTTAGTAAGGGAAAACTATAGATGTTGTGAAATTGTACTATGGTTTATTATTTTCCTTCAAACACAGACATGACACCATAACATTGAGAAGTCATGTCTTTGGCCATATTCAAATAAATAAAGTACACTAAAAGCCACGATCTGTGAAGGGTTTGCAGGCTTTCCATACAACACTGAAAATGTAGATGCAGACATCTGATTTGCTCAGTTCCTTCACCAACCTTTGCAGCCTGCACCATGAGACACACAAAGAGCTTTGGTGACGCGCATGCTGTGCATCACAAATGGAGAGCCTGGCCAAAGAAAATATACAGTTACCAGAAGAATAAACGCAGGAGGGAAAGCACAGGGTAGCATCAATAGATGTATAATATGCTGCTGGTCCCATCTGGTTAGAATCATATCATCAAAACTAGGGCTGGCGTGAACCTTCCAGGTCATCCCACCCATCCTCTTGCCAACACAACAATTCTCTGTATAAGGACCACATTCAATTCAATTTCAATCATCCTCCCAAAGGACAAGAATTCTACAGAGGCTGTGGGCAAGATACCTGCCATATTCAAAAAGGCACACACAGTAAAGATTTCACCCAATAAACTGTGTTAAGGTTTTGAAACATAAAGGATAAGCTTCTTCAAGTAGAAGTTCTCCTAATACGAGACAAGGTTGCAGAACTGAGAGAATCACGAGAGGTGAACAATAGAAAATTTGAAAGGAACCTCAGAACTATGCCAAGTAAGCCCTTAGAATCAGTGTTCAAGCCCTTCGTCTATCTCACATGAGATTTTGAAACAGTGGTGACCAAGATCCAGCCAGGATATTAGAAAACTGCACATCCAAGCTGTGGGTCCTTACTATAAATAGCAGAAAATATTTGTCCCTTATTTGAGAGATGGTGAGGGATAGGAAAACAATTGACAAGAATAACCCTGTATGAAGCACCAGGCAACAGAATCTGAGCATAGGTCAAATTTCTAAGGGTTTCAAGGGCAGCCTGTGGAGTCAAGGGTATTGAATATGAGGAGATAACATAATATAAACAGGCATAGGTTACAAGGAAGAGGGGCTACAACAATTGTCTTTAAAAGTGATTTTTGTTGTTTAAAAAAGTGTTAGGTGAGGAATATGTGTTTAAATATATAGTTATATATGTTTATATAGGCATATACATTTTATATAGTCATATATGTATTTATATACAATCATACTTATATATGCTTATGAATTGTTACATATATTGGTTTGTATCTATGATTATATATGGGCTTATATATGTGGATATAAAACAGATGAAGCAAAATTATTCTGGTTGATACATGAGGCAGAATTGAGGAACAGGGTATGGAGGTGACTTCCTATTCAAATGTATCAATTATGATAAAAAAAAAAAAAAACCTTGCTACATACCTGTAGGCCTCCTAGGTTGATTTCAGACACTACCTGTGTAGACTTAAGATTTCAATATGTAAGTATGGGGAGGGGCATCTCAAAAAGAAGAAATTGTAGCTCTTATGTGGGCGTTCCACCCAAAGTACTCAGAGCTACATAGTTACGAATTTCATTGTTCTCGCCAAAACAGAAGCCTTTCTGGGTTAGGCCACTGAAAATTGATCCATTCACTTCTATCTGAACATTCTAGTGACAGAGCACTGCCCACTTCAAAAGTTTTCCTATTCTGCTAGGGGAGTCAGCTTGTCCTGGTACCCCACGTCCCAAGTCCTAAATCTGGGAATGCCTCAAGTCCTAAGCAAACTGGGGTGCTTACTTATTACAGCACTGCTAACCAATCAAAATCATTTAAACCCTGTACTTGAATCAAAATGTGTCTTAGGATAATTTCTAGAAGCCAGCCTATTTGCCAATTTCATGATCTGTAATTCAACCAACGTGTGTTGGTTGATATGTGGCTTCTTTCTGGATTTCTCTATCTACCAAGTCATTGGCTGACTTAGAATCAATCTAAACTTGTCATTTTAATCTCAAAAAGACAGGGCTAGCTAGCAATGGCATGCCAGGGAATATCTCTATCACCTAAATAATTTGTTTATTTCCTCTGTAAACCTTTTCAAGTTGTTTGACAAGTTCCCCGGGTTGATTTCCAAGATACAATTAATGACAAAACAAACAAACAAAACTAAATGCATTTCTGTTAAAATCGGAAATGGATAAGAATAATCTGAGTATCAATAATGATTGAGTTTTTAATCATAAATAGAATTCTGCTGCAAAGTTTAAAATAAAATAATGCTACATCTAAGATTTCACCACTGAGTTTAATGTTCCCTGGAGATTTTAACATTTTATTCTATCTTTTCCTTTCCTCTTTATTGCTTGTTAGTCAGAATGCCCCCACTTATTCTCTGGGGAAAGAAACAGCTTCTTCATTACTGGGTACAGAGGGACCACCAGAGGCAGGAAATGCTTGTTTGTAGGATTTCCCCAAATCAAAGCAACAATGTAATGGTCAACACATCAGCCTTTCACTTCACTGGGTGTTTTGGGAGGTGTTTTTTTTTTTTTTAAGGAAAAGTAGCATTTTGCACTAGAAGGCACATCCACTTCATTGCTTTGTTTCCTGCTAAAAATCAATACTGGGACCATAAGCACCCAGAGGGCTTCTGAATTCAGCAAGATGGGTCTCTTGATGCTGCTCTGATTTTCTGGCTCCTTACATTATCCATCAGATGGAAAAGAGCAGTTCACTAAACCACAGTTTCAAGATGTATATCTCTCAAGGAGCAAACTTAAAATGAAAAAACCATGCCATAAAATCTGGTTATCATGATAAATCTGAGAATATGGCAAAGGGGATTCTTTCTGAAGGAAATCTGCAGTGACCAGACTGTTGGCAATGTTAGTACTGCCTTGTAAAGAGAGTAAGACTTTTAGGGTCTCCATGTTGTACTAACAGAATATTAGACTGAGTTTGTACTTTAGAGATCATTTAATTCAATCATTATATATTTCACAAATAGAAAAACTGAGGTTCTAGGAGCTGATGTCATCACGCTAATGGCAGAGATGGTGAGGTGGCCAAGCTGGCCTCTTACCACAATGCAAGGTGTTGAAGAAGTGATCCTTCAACTTTAGGAGAGGCTGAAGGCCCTCGGCACAGTAGATTCGTATTACAGAATGCAGTATGAATGCATATGCAATCAAGATGGCCCTTTCCAGAGGTTTACACGCCTCAAATGGATCATCCTGGGAACTCTCCCTGTCATTTCTTTTCATGATGGATGGCTGCCATGGGGTGATTTTCATCAGACCTGAGCTGGCCCTAGATTACATGGATAGCTACATTAAATTTCACAAAGAAATAGAATTATTTTAAGTGATTCCTTATTAGTAGTGGGTTTTTTTTAGCCCTTGAGCTTCAAACAAGTTTTGGGTTGGAATCTAGGATTCAAATTTAGAAATTTGCCTAAGGGATCAGTGAGTCTCAAGTAATATAATTAAAATTAACACCATAGGATATCTATATCTGATTGTTCTGTGACTCAGACTTCATGCACAAATTTGGGGAAAATGACAAACTATAGCAGTTCTAACATGGCTTCGACAGTGTAAGCTATCTTGTGCCTTTAACAAGTAAAGATACAAATGCCTAATATTGATAGCTACAATAGTTTATGCTGTTCCTTACATCAAGTATAGTAATGGACTTACATGCTAAAATATTCCACAACAGTGTAAGTTGGGTTTTATTACACACCTTTTACAATGAAAAGATCAGAATCCCAGAGACTCTGAAACATTTCCCAAGATCATTAGCTAGTACATCTATCCCGAACTTCACCCTTTCCATGTCAACTCACCCAAACCCTCAAACTGGGATAAACGCGGCAATTTCTATAGGCATTTTAATTACTATAGCCTGGCAAGTGCGAGTCACATCCATACCTGTGAACAGACTCCAGGAATGCCACCAAATACTGTGCAGTGTGTAACACAAACAACTTCCCCATAAATGTTCCTAGAACCAAGAATTATGACACCAAAGTCAACCTAAGAAAACATGACTGATTGAAGATCCAAAGAAATAAAATATGATTCCAGAGGATATAACCAATATTTTCTCTCAAAATCCATATTTAATATCAGATATTTTATCAAAATACTAATAAAAAGCCTATAATTATTGTGCAATGGTGACAGGCCCTTTTCATTTTGCAACAATAGGCTGTGCTCATTTCGGTCTCCTGACAGTCGATAGCTCAGAATTTGTGTAGTCTAATATATGAAACATGGATAGAATGGTACCCATTGTGGGGAATTGTCCTTCTTGTGTACATTCTGGAGTTTTCCTTATATGGTATACGCTTCTTACAATGTCATACATTGTTAAAACATTGGTGGGGACCTTGTCTTTTCCATTTTTAATTTGTTTTTTTAGACTTCTGTCCTAAATGTGTGCCCATCACCTACGCAGCTTCTTCATAAACCTAGATACCAAACCCAGATGCCACTGAAGCTGAAGAATCTCTGAGCAATGATTCCAGAACACTGTAATTTGAAGAAAAGCCTTTCAAGTATTTCTGAACCATGGCAAAGTATGGCAATCACCTCATAGTGTCCCAGGAAGAAATATAATGTTTACCCATGTCTGGTTTAGGTTCCTCAACACATACAGTGATTACAATGACCATCTGAAACATGAAGACAGGTCCTGCTTTTATTCTATGCTTACTGTTCTCTTAGACAATGGCTCACCCTGCAGTCCATCCACACTCCAGGAATGAAGTTGTCCTTTCTTCTCCCTCAACTTCCATATGCATTGGTGGACCAAACCTTGTCACTCCAAGTGTGTCTTCATATTTCACCACCCACTACTCATCTCTTGCTCTCCATTTATAATTCATAATATTGAAAGATTCTTTTCTCTATTTCAATTAAAAGGGTTGATTATCAAGCTTGAAAAAAAAGAAAAAAAAACAGGAGGTAACATATGAGCACTTACCATGTGTAAACCTTTAAAGCACTCGTAAGAGGGGAAAATAAGATGGTCCCTAACTTCATGTCACACTACTAGTAATAACAGCAGATTCTTAAATCCAGTGCTCCTTCTAAACCCTAACAGATTTCAATTAGTTTCATGATCTTTGCCAGGTCATCTTCCTAATGGCCAGTCGACATTCCAATAGCTTTACATAAATCTTTTCCCTTGTTTTCTTTGCCTGAATGGATACAAGGACCAACTGTTCTCTGTCACTCACTTACTACACTTTCATATACTTGAAGCCTGAGAACCTCTTCTAATTCTCTAATTAATCAATCACTCTTTCCTATGCTGCATTCTATTTCCATTGATGGAGCAATCACAGATTTCTGACACCGTCCTTGGCACTAGGATTGTCAACAAGGAGGAAATGACAAGGTCATCACCATTGGGCACTTGAGTCCAATAGAAGCATGACAGATGACAACCAGGCAAGCCAGTTAAGTGCATTCTCTGAAGTCAAGTCCTAAAATAAATAGGAAGGCTGTGTGTGAAAGGAGGCAATAGTCCAACAGCCCTCTTACTCAGCTGGGCAACCTTCTTAGAGAAATAAACAGCATCCTTTTAGCCATCCAGACAGGCTCACAGTGGAGCTGATTTATCTGTATCATCTACAAACAATATTTAACTTCATCTAAGACAGAACAGGAGCACAAACATTGAGGTCTGGGTCTGTAACCTTTCCTCCAACACTGAAATGTTTATGGAGTGCTCAAGGCCAAGAGAGAACGTGGGAGTCCTCAGCAGACACTACCAGCCTTGCTAGAGGCTGGCCTCCCACTCACTCATGTACAGAGGATTCCAGAGGATCTGGCATGAGCTAGCCATGCTTCTCCTCGAGTTAAATCATCAGTGGTTGAGTCTGAGTTCTATTCTGTGTCCCCATAGTTGTGCGATATTAAGAAAGAAATGTGTGCTTGTTCAATCTCAGTTCGATCAAAAGTCTAATAAAGGGAATTGTGCTGGATTTCTCTACAAATTCTTTCAGCTTAACACTTTTGAGTTTTATATGGAATGAGTATTTGTTTTTTTTTTTTAGCCAAATCTTTCCTCATGGAACCATTAGGTGAATGCAAAAAGCAGTGGCAATTGAAGATAAAAGCAGTATGATGCATTTGTACCCACACTAGCCAAAATGTTACTGACCTTACAGAAGACAGTCAAACAGAAAACATTTCTACAAATAATACTAATGAACAAAATGGTGGGTGGTAAAAACATAAACCAGTGGAGCAGAAACAATTTGTTCAACACATTTAACTTAAACCCTTCCCTGATAAGTGAACTTCACTAGGAAAATCCAGTCTCCAATAAGAGCAATACTACTTTTTGCACAACTTCATAGCTTCAAATTCTCTACATTTCAGACACTTGCATTAGATCTGCTCATCTGTCTAGCTGCTGGTGGCTCACACCTGTAATCCCTGCTACTCAAGAGGCTGCGATCTGAGGATCTCAGGATCTGAGGATGTATGAATATTTCTAAAAGATAAGATGGTATCATGCTTCTTTTTAACAATTTGTCAGCACATATTGGTTGCCCACAGAGTTTTATTGTGACAGTCCCATGTATACTTACAATGTATTTTAATATACTTAAACCTTGTCACTCTCCCTAATTCTCCTCACCAGTTCTTAAAAGAATTCCAACACATTTCAGTATTCTATTTTCATATATGAATGCAAAGTATTTTGACCGTAGTTACCCTCTACATTCTTCCTCTTCCCCACCTATGAAACAAGACCTGTTTTATAGTCTGTTATTCATTTTTAAAGTATATGTTAATTGTACAATGATATTTCATTGTATATACACATTGTAATCAGAGTGACCCCATTATACACTTCCCTCTATTATCTGATAACTTTCAGTGAGTTTTGTTATGCCATCTTCGCAATGTACTTTGATATTTTCATCCTCCATTATTATCAGTTGTCCTTCACCTATCCTTAACACTCTCACACAGTGGGGTCCATATTTCTTACCCTGATCATTCTCCCTCAGTCTCGACATTCCCTGAGTGTATGATTGACGGTATCCATCAACACCAGCGAGGAGTGTAATACTGTTAGACATTTCTCATAATCACACATGCCTTCCCAACAACTCCAGCTCTCTCATTTATGCTTGACCCACTAACATTCCCTGGAATTGTGCTATGTGAGAAGAAAAAGAAATCACCCAGTACTATGCAAAAACAGGGCCCATTAAGTCTGAAGCACCAAGGCCATTTCAAGATGGAAGCCAAGAAAAGAAACAATTATCTTCCCAAAATAGATTTAGGTCTTTGTAAACATCAAAGTCACCTACTGTTTTTGCCTATGCACTATTCACAATTCTTTCTTCCAGAAACAACAGCGCAATTTCTCCTTTGGGACTCATAACTCCCTTCATTCAATGCACATAGTTTTGGAGTAGACAAAGAAGCCTCTGAATACAGTGACTGGAGACACGGGCCACCAGGTGATGGTGAGAATTAAATTAAAGGGAGAGAGACTTCTGGGACTACCCTCAGCAAGGATGATGTAAGCCTGGAACTGTTATGAGCCATCACATGAAACATGAAAACAAGCCAGTATGAAGAAACTAGAAGAGTTAGGAGATGGACACACTGAATCCCGATGGCATGGTAGAACGTTTCGATTCAGCACAGTCAAAACTCCTTTTCACTTATGCAAACAAGCCAAGTCCTTTATAAGTTAAGACAGTTTTCTAAGGGCCTCTATTACTCGAAATCAAAAGATGACCAAACTTACACACTGAAGATCATATTGGTCTTGTGTTTTCTTCTGAAAAAAAAAAAAAAAAAACTCCAGCGACACTTTTTGTAGATTTGATCATCTCTAAGCCCACTTCTAGTTCTATAATTCTGTATACTTTGTAACTTAATCTGGCCAGGAAAAAAGCAACCTAGCACAAAGGTCAGCAACTGAGAAATGAGTTTCAACTAAATGTGATCTCCAATTTATCCATTGCTTAAAAAATTCCAAAACCTAATTACTAGACTTCTATGAGCTTGCATGTTCCTTTAAAATGGGTATAATAGGGGGCTGAGTATGGTGATACACACTTGTAATCTTGGCTTTATAGGAAGTGAAAGTAGGAAGACAGTGGTCCAACCTCAGCTTTGGACAAAAAAACTTGACAACCCTACCAGAAAAATAAAGCCAAAAGCTTTGGGCATACCTCAGTGTTGGAATGCCTTCCCTAGCCCACACAAACCCTGAGGTTTAACCCCAGTAAAATAAATAAAGTAATAAAGTGATGGTATAGAGCTTTAACTATTTTCTAAGTTTAAATTAAGACGGACTACCACTATGTTCATTGTCTGGTACACAAGACATAGTTGGTCCGTGACAGCATTCTTTACCTTATTGCTTTACTCATTCATGGAACCAAAAGCCACATCTAATATGAGTATCATGATGCTACATTCTCACAACCACAAGGCTCAATATAATTTATACATAATTTTTATATCCGTAAGCCTATTCTTCTTTTCCCCCAATGCTTATAAATACTGAGTTCTAATGTGGGCAGTCTCCTAACAGATAGGAGAGTAGCAGCCACTAAGACTGAGATAAAGTCAGATGAATTATCCATTTCACTCAAGGATGTCACTCTTTGAGTTGGTTTTTAAAATTTTTTTCCCTGATCTATACAGATGTATTCTAGGAAGAAAGAATTTTCATTCTCCCTCAATCTCGACATTCCCTGAGTGTGTGATTGATGGTATCCATCAACACCAGCGAGGAGTGTAATACTGTTAGACATTTCTCATAATCACACACTTGCTTCAGATCCAATGAAAGATTGGGTGTAGTAGTGTTATATGCTGGGCCCACTGGGGAAAATTTGGAACTTTTTCTTTGCTTGTGTCTCTAACTTGTAATTTGTGCTAAATTTGTTGGAGATCCACGATACAGGCCCAAAGGTGTTTTTTTGATCAAATGCTGAAAAGGAGTCTATTAGAAATGTGGAATCATAATTTCTGATGGTTTAGGAACTTTAAAAAAAATGCAGACAGCTGCTGGCTAAAGAACTAAGAAATGTTTAAGTCGGGAAAATATCCTAGGTAATGGAGCCAGGGAGCCTAAATCAGTGGTAAATACTGCTAAGCCATCATTACACACTAATAGTTATTAGTCATCTCTCTGTTTTTAAGGGAAAGCCTAAGGGTCTGAAGTCCAAAGCTTAGACTCTATTCTCTCCGGCAAATCAAAATCCCCAACCCCTCCAACAACAGAAATCTGCCAAGAGAACATTAAAGGTCAAGCTAAACCCACAAAAGCATAGCAACACAGATTTCAAAGGCCCTGCATGGAAAATACAATTAAAAGTCACCAGTTCACTCTGAGCAGAAGAGAAGGTTGAGAGCTTGATTTAAGGTCAGGATCCTAAGGGACAAACACAGCGAAGGGAAGTGGGAACCCTAAGCCAAACCATAAGCAAAGTGGCCTGGAAACCCTCAGACTTGGCCCAAGTCTTCCCCTTTTTGGCCCCCTTCTTGTGCGCTCCCGTCACAGTGGGGCTGGACTATGGAGTTGCTCTCTTGGGGCCTATACTCAGGAGTGAAGGTGAGGATCTAGCCTTGAGTGGATAAGACCTGGCTCTTGCCCAACTCCACAGGGACTCCCTGCACTGCCCTGAAAATGTCATTCACGCTGCCCAACCCTAGTTTTACAAAATAATTTCTACTAATGAGGTCAGGCATCCAAATTACCCTGTATTTTATGATTTGAAAGATGCCAAGAAAATACCACTGGGAGTTTAGGCCATGATATACATCTCCCATTACACTTCCATGATCGCCACTGCTTGAAATATTACCACTCGTGAGTATATGTAATGCCACTTCATGCCAGAAATTGTACTAGAAACAAGCTATACAGGGTTGAGATTTAAAATTACATATATTCTCTGCTGTACATGGTCCTTCTGAAAGAAATAGAATGCATTAAACGTATAAATGGCATGTTTATATCCATACATGCATCTGAACCAGGAGTCTACTATAAGATTAGTGAATGAAACGCTAAGAAGTATAAGCCTTAGTTAAGGTCATTTGAAAAGTCACTGAGAGGTCAAAATAAGGTTTAAGTGTAACATGAAGATCTTATAATACACTATACCGGACAGGAAACCCATATGATGGTCTCTAAGTTGGACCAGAGCTTTATTTATTACAAAACTTGAAAAGAAAAAGAGCTTGCTATGGATGAAGCACAGCAGGTGAAGTGAGGAAGGGCTGAGACAGATGGACAGAGCTAAGTACAGAACACATGGGATTTTGCTGGCCATGATAGGGATGTTAGTCTATTCACAAGGACAGGCCATGAGGGATCCTAAGCAAGAGGATGATATAATCTCATTATTAAAGTGATGCTGGTCTCAGTGAGCTGGAAACAGTGGTAGACGTTATAAGAAGGTTAGAAAAGTTCTGCTTCTTTTTCTACATTGTAAATTCCATGAAAGGGAGGACTCCACCTGTTGCGTTCACTAGCCTTCCTCTGCTTTGTACCAGAAGTGAGCCATGAAGTTAATCAGTTTTGATGAATGAAGATAAGGAAGCTCTAGAAAAAATTATCATAGGAGCTTGGAGTTAGTGATAGAAGCAGACAGTGAGAAGTAGAGGCAACAATGAAAAGAATAATAAATAAAATGGATCAAGGCTGACAGAGAGGACAAATGAAGGTTAACACCCTGACTTAAGCCACATGGAAATGGAAAAGTCATTTCCTTGGATGGAAACCTTGAGGGAGACCAGGAAGATTAGACTACTAGCCTGAAAACTAAATCAGAAGAATCTTAGCTACTCCAGGCCTGTGTATGGGGGAAATTGTATATTATATTAAATATAAGAGTATTTATTGTATAGTATTACTGTGGACAACAGCTTCCTTAGGCAACAATCAGGAGATTCAAGGGAAAATCATGAGTTCAAAGTAGAGATGTCAAACTGAAGAAAGCTAAGAAATGAATGTCCATTTCTAAAAGATAACGTACAGTGGATATCTATGTTCAAGAGAAAAGTTTTAGGGTTATTACCATAATGACTGTACTTAAAACCAAGAGTAAGAATAGGTTATATAGAAAGAATCCATGGAAAGAAGATTGGAAGGGTGTTAGTACTCTGACAGTGGAATCTTTCAACAGTTAGAGGTCATGAGAGAGAAATTTTCAACAAACTAGAAATAGAGGAACCAGAGAGAAGTCAGGAAGACAATAGTATATAGGGCATAGCACCTGAGACAGGAGATTAAAGAATAAAATTAAAGTAGCAAATGGATGACTCAATTAAATGTTATGGTCTATATTAGTTTCCTAGTATAGTTAAAAGAAATTATCACAAACAAGCCAGGTACCAGTGGCACATGCTTGTAATCCTAGCTACTCAGGAGGCTGAGATCTGAGGATCATGGTTCGAAGCCAACCTGAGAAGGAAAGTCCATGAGACTCTTATCTCCAATCAATCACCAAAAAGCCAGAAGTGGAGCTGTGGCTCAAGTGGTAGAGCTCTAGCCTTGAGCATAAACGCTCAGGGACAGTAACTAGGTCCTGATTCAAGCCCCAGAACTGGCAAAAAGTTAGGGGGAAAAAAGAAAAGAAAGAAAGGAAATGATCACCAACAGTGTCAGGTATTAGAAGGGAATTTCACTGAGCTATAGTTAAAATATAGACTGGAATGCGTTCTTTCCAGATGATCTAGAGGAAAATCAGTTTATTGGAACCATTCTTTGTCATCTCTGCATCTAGATAGGCCATATAACTGTTCTGGACAATGTAATACAATCAGAAGTCACATGCGCCACCTCTGCCCTGGGCAGGAAAGCCAGTGTGTCTCCTTCCTTGCCATTCTCTGCTCAGCTGGTGATGTACAGGGATTCTCCCCTGTACAGGCCACCTATGGCTGGAAGGAGCAGACCTCTCCTCTAGGTCCAGGTGGATAGGCACATGAATGCAAAATTGATTTTTAGAAAGCTAAGTCCTTGAAATATGGAGATGCTACAGTTTTCAACGTAGACATATTAACATGGGACAAGAATAGGAAGAAAGTCTAAAACATGAATCTGAAGTGGGTTCATAGACCAAGTCCAATGTGACCAAGTTCATAACATTCTAGTAGTTTTACCATTGAAAGAGTAGACAATTAAAGATACTATTGAAAAGCCAGAAAATCCTGCATATTGGTAAATAAAGTAAGCATAAGGCTTTTCACTTTCTGTCATTAAGTAAAAGCAATCAGAAATGCCAGTAAAACTTCAAGGATGTGTAAGAACATCGAAGTTCCAGAACAAAGCAAACTAAACTGTGGCAAGGTATTGAGCATTCCCACAGGAGCAGAGTGAGTTGACATGAATTTGACATAGAAAGTATTCTCTACCAGTTTGAAGTAACCTAAGATTACTTTTCTTTCATCCTGAGTTGAAATATACTTGTTCTACAGTATATATGTTATAGTGACATTGACATCACTATGGTACTATAAATACCATTCCTTCACCTTCAAGTTTTTTAGCATCAGTTTTAGTAAAAGCAAACAATAAACTCACACAAACCCATAAAGCAGGATTTCACTGCTGAAGGTCTGGCAGTCAATAGGTAACTGTACAGTTCAGACAATGTGGAGCCCCAGGAAGGAGTTGATGTGCGTGGTATGTAAAGCCTTCGTTCTAAATGAAGGCCACAGGAAATACTCTGAATCTGCTGGATCAAGATGTATGATTTTAAAGGTAAGATGCAACACAACCAGAAATCAGTGTATACTAGCCAGAGCCCTATTTTTCATATCAAAGAGTCAGCAGAGAAATCAAAACATACATAATAATATACTATTTAATATTATTTTAGCCACAGTTAGAAGAAATAAGAGAATGAAGAATCCCATTTCTTACAACTGTCACTGAAATTTTCAAAGAAGGTTGCATACATTACTCTTATAACACAGCCAGAGGAGACAAAGCAGGTGTGTATGAAAAGAAGAGTATAAAGATTTTATTTGAAATGTGTGGAGTCATTACTTTGAAATCTTTAGATCAATGAGAGCTTTAACCATAAGCTCTCTTGGAGTGAGATTATAAAAAATATACATATATACATACTAGAACATTTGAAGGTACCTGCTTTGAAATGAACATTTTCATTTTGAAAGCAATTTTCTATGTTCAGTGATTTCATATTTGTTCTCAAATATATCCATTTATTTGACTGAAGAGTACTTGTGTTTAATAAAAGCCAAAACATTTTGACATGATTTTCCATTGCTCATTACTAAAAGAAAAATCACATCTTAATTTATGTTTTCCAGTGTCTTCTCAAGTGCTTATATTATTGAAATACTTGGCAAAATACACCAGAGCTTTGGGATTGGTAAATTTCATATAGCTTCTTAAAATCCTGTAAGATAAATTTGATATGCCATTCAATTAATAGGTTTCTTTTAAGCTCTTCCTTTGTAAACAGTACAGCATGTGGTAAATCCAAGGAAAAGTATACAACAGAGAGGTAGAAGTACAGGCCCAGACATTGGCAGGAGCAGAGAGATCAAGACTGAGGGGGGTTATTTAATGATGATTAAAGCTTCATAACATAAACCATGGAAGTAGGATTAAATTGTCTACACAGATTGTAGAGAGAAAGGAATGAGAGATGATGGCAAAATCTCAACGCATGCCACGCTCACACACGAAGATGAAGAACAAAGTCAGAGGCAAAAGAAGAGTCAGGAAACAAGATGCAAGCACTCGGGAATGTGAGTCATTTGAGGGCAGAGACTCATTCATTGCTGACTTTTAGTTCTCTAATCTTCTCCATGTTCCCATTATAGACACTTGACAAGTGGTTACTAAATGAGATGGAAGTCGTTGAAGAATGTATAATGGAAAAGAAATAAAGAGTATCTCCAAGCTGAGGGACAAGAAGCAAACTGCATACACTGTCTCTGAATGGGAGGATGGTCCTTGCTGCGCTCAGCACTTCAGAATCCCATCTATGTGTACATGGGCAATACCTTTGCGAGGTGCATGCTGGGATGCACTCACAGAGGAACACAAAAGTCCCCACAGGAACTATCCTTATTTTTTAGAGTAAAGAACTAAGACCGGTGGGTAGGTACTTCACCACTATAACCCCAGCGACTTGAGAAGTAGAAACTAGGACCATCAAAGTTCAGGGCCATCCTGAGCTTAATTTAGTGAGACCTTATCTCAACCAACAAACTGGGCCCAGTGGTATGTACTTATTATTATCTGTATCATGTAAGGCATCATAAGTAGGATCATAACAGTCAAGGCCAGCATGGGTAAACTTGCAAGATCCTATTGAAAACATAAAGTAGAAAAGGATGGGAAATGAGCCTTAAGTTCTAAATCCTGTACCACAAAAATAGAAAAGGAAAAGAAGGAAGGAAGGAAGGAAGGAAGGAAGGAAGGAAGGAAGGCAGGAAGGAAGGAAGGAAGGAAGGAAGGAAGGAAGGAAGGAAGGAAGGAAGGAAAGAAGAAAGAAAGGGAGGGAGGGAGGGAGGGAGGGAGGGAGGGAGGGAGGGAGGGAAGGAGTTCCAAGATCAGTGGTTTTCCTCCAGTAATATGGCTGGTAAGAAAATGAGGCAGATAGCAGTACACAAATACTTCTGCATCCCAATGCAGCACCCCACCTGCTGCCTTGACTCAAACAAGAAGTGCATCGCTAGGAGGCAGCAGAGAGGAGCCCAGGGCTGGAGACCAGCTGCTATGACTGCACACACACCTACTGACTGCTCTCCATGTCTTGGCAGACATGCAGGGACCCTTATGAGCTGTCAGGGATGTAGTGAGCAGGGGACAAAAGTGAGTTTCTAGTGTGTGTGTGTGTGTGTGTGTGTGTGTGTGTGTGTGTGTGTAAGAGAGAGAGAGAGACAGAGACAGAGACAGAGAGAGAGAGAGAGTCAGAGAGACAGAGATTGACTCCACTAAAGATGAGAGCAGAGGGTCAAGGACATGCACAGATATTAGAACAGATTTCAAAACATTGCCTCCAACACAGCCACTCAGTCCTCACCACATGCACTGAGGAAGTGAGCGGCAGCATAGGTACAGAACAAGAAAGGAAGGAAATACCTCTGCAAATCTGAGTCTGGACAGGAGTCCAGACAGAGGACATCTATAATCCAAGTTCTTTCAGAGGTAGAGATCTGGTCCACTGTGGTTCCAAATCAGCCCAGGCAAAAAAAGTAAGTGAGACTTGCCTCTCGTCCTGCAAGCCGGGCGCATGTCCCAGCTGAGAGAGAGGCCTGTGGGAAAGATGGAGGTTTGAGGATGGTCTGGCAAAAGCATGAGGCCTTTGGGGAAAATACCTGAAAATGACTGGAGGTTAGAGCTCAAGTGGCAGAGCCCTTGCCCAGGAAGTGTGAGGCCCTCAGTTCAAATCCTGGTGCCACCAAAAGTAAAAGAGTTTAGAGAGCTGAAAGAAGTTCAAAGAGGAGGAAGAAAAGCCCATGAGATGACCTGAGCAAGTGCATCAGATATTTCAGGGTTTCCCACCCCCTCTCCACTTTACGACCCCAGTGATCTGAACACACTGGACCAGCCAACCAAGATTTTTTTTCCGGCTGTCAGGGGTCCCCTTTCAGGCGGAGAAGAGCGAGCTCATTAAGCACGTTAATCTCTCCCGCCTAGGTCATTTCCTGCAGCACTGAATGAATCATACGGTCCCCTTCTCCCTGTCCACAAGGCTTGGGTATGGCGGCTTGGAGCGGGGCCTGTTTTCCAGGTGCAGTCACCAGTGCCACATAAAGGGGATTATGCTACTTCCTGCAGCTCAGCTCCTCACACAGACCAGCCCTGGCCGGGTCTGCTTTCCTCATGGCCTGATCACGTTACAAGCTAATATCTAATTTGAAAGTTCTATGTCACACCTCTGTTCACAGCACTGCGGCTTTCAAGCGAACACTTACTTCTTCCTCTTTCCAAATTAGTTGAGCTCCCTCCTGTGAGAGCCCCAGTACAAGGGAATGCACAATTGGGCAAATTAAACTGAGATCCCCTGCATGGCTATCTGACCAAAGGATATAATGGCATCCCTTAGTAAACCATCTGAAAAGTAGTCATAACTCTCCCATGACAGAGTGGCCTCAAGTCCAAATACAGTTGGTTCAATGAGCTAGATAGAGTTCAGTTTCCAACAGGAACATTTTTACTAACTTGTTCTATTCTCAGTTTCCCCATCTGTAACATAAACAGATAGGAATAAACGGCATCTAAGGAATTTTCAACATATAGTATTTGGGGCTTTGCTATATAACTAATGACTAGAGTGCAATTCTGAGCATTTTCAGATACTAAGAAGAAATACTACAGCCCTTTAATTGCCATATTTTAAGTATTTAAATAGGGGCATAGGTCCCCATATTAAGTACACTCTCTTTTGGTAGAGTTGCACGATAGTCACTTTTCTCTCTGTTCCCAGGTCTGTGCTATTTCCCATAATATTGTAGCCTAGTCTGATTCTGGCCTTGGCCTGGGAAAATGTGATACTGGTGAACAAGACACAAACACAGACTCCAAGGTTCTTAGGATGACTGCGATCGCTTCCTTTATGTCTGCAAAGCCATATAAAAGACACGCTGAGGTATTTGTCTCCAAAAATGGGTGTTGGGGGAGGGGGGTAATATGAGACAGTCCCAACCCATAAGACTAAACCCAGTCAAACTGCAGACTCGTGAGTCACTCATGGCCAGCTTCTATCCAGCCCATCCTAGATGACTTCACCTCTTGAGAAGCTGGACGTAAATATTTATCACTCAGTGCATGTCACCAAGCATGGGATGACTGTCACACAGCACTATCTTAGCAGCTAATACGTATCTGAACTAAAAAACTTCGCGGTTTTTCATTTTTTCATTACCTTTAAGTAGTTGTACAAAGGAGGTGCCATACAGCAGAGCAGTTTATGAATACAGTTTATGATCAGTGTCACGCCTTCAACATTCCCATTCCCCTCAACCCACCCTTTTCCCTTACGTTTCTTAATTTTCTAGTATCTATACCATGAATTCTCCCCTGCTTCCTCCTTTCCTTCATCTACTCTTCTCCCATTAGTCCCACCCCTTCCTCGTTGGATGTACTCATTTCCTAGTGTTGATTTTGTTGGTCTCTGACAGAAGTCTCTCTAGAAGATTTGAGCTCTCCATAGAGACTGTGACACTTCAGTTCATTCATGTGGAACCACTCCCCAATGTGTTTCCTTACAGATTTATAGGCGCATTCTATTTACCACAAATGAAGGAAATCACGCAACCTTCATTTCTCTGGATCTGGCTCACTTCACTTAGTATGACTTTTTTTCAAGACAGTTTTAGTCTGCACAGTAAAAGTAACATTCAACTTGCGTCTCTGACTCATAATTCTACATCTTCATTTGCTTTCCCTCCATCTTTCTTTTATCTCAAATAATGGCTTATCATCCTCTGTGCCACTGCTAATCTTCTAATCTCTCAGATGTTACTCCTTCTAGGCTATTCTCCCGCAGAGCAACTAATGTGTTATATGTCATTATCTTTAAGAGTCGCTTCACTCAGAAAAGTAGACTTAAGAAGACTTCATTGTCTTCTGTAGAGTAGGACTCACATTGCTTTGGTGCTAGTGTAGAAATACGTCCACTCTGGCGGGAGTGGATGTGAGGGATAGGTTCCCTAAAAGTAATCTGTGTGAGTTCTCTGGGAGGTGGCTCACACTCTGGGAAGGGGTTCGTTCAGGGGGTGACTGAGGAGGAGTGAGGAGAAATACCCATCTTTCAGGAGCAGGTAGGGAGTGGCAGGAAGAGGTGCAAGCATGACTCTCCTCCTTCCCAGGATTAGAACCACAGAAGTAGAGGCCTCCCTTAGAAACCTGCACAGACTTGCATGGGCCCATCTGCCCTGACTGTAACAGAAGGCAAAAACTTCAAAGTTGGCAGTAGGATGGCCTAGTGACTTGAGCATCCTCAATGTGCAAATACCATCTAGAGACTCCATTCCCTGCTAGAGATTTAGCACCTGTGGTAACTGACTTGTGAGTATATTGACTATTGATCAATAACATTAGTGCATTTACTTACAATTTGGGTATTGAATTTTGTTATACGCCTCATAGATACTAAATATACTTCTCATTATTTGCATAATACTTGTTCTCTTTATTTTTGGTCTATAACTGGAGACAAAAATGTTCAGTATACTTCTCTTTTTGTATAGGAAATTCCTCATGAAAAGAACTGAAATAAGGTTTTAGGAGTCCTAGCTACTCAGAAAGGTGAGATCTGAAGATCTTAGTTCAAAGCTCAGACAGGAAAGTCCATGAGACTTTCCAATTAACTGCAAAAACAAAAGCCAAAAGTGGAGATGTAGCTCAAGTGGTATAACACTAGTCTTAAGAGAATCAAACAGCATGCAGGAACAGCATGCAGGCCTAGAGTTCAAGACCAGGGACAAGCACAAAACAACAAGAAGTTTTTTATGAGACATGAGTAGCCCAGGTGAACAGAAACCACGGGAATGATTGATGATATTTATCATAGGTAATCTATAACAACAGGTGCTTAGTAGATGCACATTAAAATTTATGTGTATTTAAATAAAAGGAATAGTAAACTATTAACCAGAACAAGATACTGTTTGTATTTTCAATTATATGTTCAGCATTTATTGAAGGGTACATGACAACATTTGTAGAATAATGACAGATGGATGGATGGATGGATGGATGGATGGATGGATGGATGGATGGATGATTAGATTAGGAAAATATAATAGTGAATATTCACTATATGTCAGATATTTTGCTAAGCTGAGGAGATATAAAAACAATCTTAAATATCTTTACCATTGTACAATCCTTAAACCTCCCACAGAGGATGATATTTTAAATATAATTCACAAAATATATTATTCGGCTTCCAGAGGGACAAGAGCCAAATATCTTTAAGGACAAATGTCCTGTCAAAGGGTAGAGATCCACATCCTAATGTGATCATTGTCACACCCTCTTGACAGAATATTCTACATATATTAACCCTGAACACTGACATACAACTTGGGCAAAACTGGATCTTAGGTGATCTATCTCCCACTAAAATGGCAAACATCTGAGTAGTGTCTTTTTCTCCATATACAGCCCAGTGTAAATATTGAATAATATCCATGCTCACTGAATGAGTGACTAAAAAGAATAAGAATTCAAATGAACAAATGGGTCAAGATCATATACCTATTGGACAATCATGTACAGAATGACTGATTATTCAGAATTGTGGATTTAGATGGGACATTATGAGATGCCTGTGCCAAGACCAGAATAGCAGAGCTAACAGTCAGACCAGGTTTCAGATCTAAAGAAAGATGTCTTCCAGGGCCACTGACAAATACTTCACTCGAGTTCTAAATCAAGTCAAAGTCTTAACGTGTGAGGAGATGGGAGATAAACTATCAATTTTAATACTAAGCAGGGTCTATGAGAAATTGGACTTCTTTCCTATAAATTCTGTAATTACAAAGCCTCATGCATACCACCTTAATGAAAGCAAGTGTCCTCAAAAGTGTCCTTCTGGGATCAGCAAAGGAAGTGGGACTTGGTTTAAAAGAGGAAAGAGGAGAGAATAAAATCAAACTACACAAGTCCAGTTTTGCCTTTATATTCTAACATCAGTTCGTGAGTGAGACATCATGAAATGTGTAGGCAAACATTGATTTGATGGATGTCTCTCCAGATGAAAGGACACATTGAAAGATGGAGAAGCTTCCCTTCTAACCAGTTCCTTGGAGGAGTTAGGGAGAGGCAGAGTGTCCAACAAAGGAAAGGTAAATGTGACAGCAGGTGTCCGGAACTGCAGCATTTCCTGGATAGTTTCTGCTACTTCAGACACATTTTTCTACTCTTTTTGGTTATTTTCCTTGTGCTCATCCAAACATATAATTTCTCTATTCTTAATACTCTGAGGTGTTATCCTCCTCATTCTCTACAAGGTCGATTTTATTCTCCTGCGTTGTCTAGGCATGCTGTTTTAAGAGGCAAAATTCTCTCTTCGTTTTATAGAGATGAATGCACAACATGACAGTCAAAATTGTCAAGATCCCTTTTCATTGGTGCATAAGGCATTTGTGGTAGAGAGCAAATTAGTGTTTGTCTTCCTGCAGTGCTCAATGCTAGCGAAGGTGACGAAAGAAAGATGTGTACAAGAAGGTGAACCTGCCTCAGCTGGACTACCCACCTCAGGTGAGGAGATTCAGTTCAGTGGCTATGAAGCCCAAGCCACAGATATTCACACAGCTGTGCTAACCGCCCCTCCAACATACCACCATCTCTTCCAGATGCTTTCCCTTCTCCTACATGATTCTCTTCATAACTGTTCTTTCTATGGTTCTTATGAGCAAATTAGAATCCATTAACACAGATCCCCACGTCCCTTCCTCACAAATTCCCCCCATCCAAATGGGATACTACCTTCTTTTTGGCAACAAAGAACTCAAGGCTTGAAAATGTTCAATGATAGGGAGAGGAAGCCTAATGCCAGAAGACAAAAATTCCTCTACTCATTAGACGTTTGTTCATTTCACGATTTGGTCATGGAATGAGCACAGATAGCCCATCTCTGACTGTAAGGTCCACGGTCAGTCAGCCTCTTTTCAGCACTTGATTCAAGGTGATTTCACTATACATCTATGCTTTCTTATGTGATCTACCTGCGAAGGTTATTGTGCGAATCTCTCCATTTACTGGAATGCTTAGATGAGAACAGGCATGTCAAGTGAATGGTCATTTCTGAGGTTATTGCTTGTATCTAAGAATCTGTTTATAAATCCACTCTTTCTAATAAAAGGCTAATATGCTTTTTGTATAGGATATACTAGGGAGAACTTTTCATACACTCTATTTGTGTAATATATTATAAATGATGAAAAGGTTTTACCCACCTGTTACAAAACCTCTGGAAGCAAAGACTTGAATTCAAAGCAAGTAGCTGGGTAGGACAGGATGATCTGTTTGAGGTCTGGACTTCCTTCAAACGCTCACAAACCAAGGAAAAAATCCAAGGGATCTGTTAATTAATGAATACATACTCTGTATATCCAGTGCTTATGGTAAAGTTTCTATGGTTAGCAATAAAAGAGATCAATTCCACATTTCAAATTCTCTACCTAATTCTGAGCCAGCAGGAGAGAGGCCAGAGCACAGAACACCATGAGTCAAGCGCTCTAGGCATTTTATGTGCAATGTCTCAGTTTTTTCCATCTGTTAAAAACTGTTCTGAATTGAGTTATCTTCCCCTTAGCGTCACATGTTGAAGTCTAGTACCTCAGAATGCAACCCAATCTGGATATAAGAATTCTGAAGATGTATTCAATTTAAAATAAGGATGTTAGAATGGAGCCTAAGATACCAGAGTTTACATCGCCTTTTACAGAAAAGAAAATTAAACAGGCACACAGGGAGAACATCACATGAAGTTGAAGGCAGAGCTTCAGATGATACATCTATAAGCCAACTACATACAAGAGATTGCTAGCAGTGCTCGAAGCACAGAGGGAGGGCCTTGGGACAGATTCTCTCTTACAAGTCTTCAGAAAGAAAAACCACTGCAATATCTGGCCTTGAACTTCTAGCTTCTATAACTGCAAGACAAGTTCTGTTGTTGAAGCTACCAAGTGTTTTGTTATTAATGGTTTGTCAAACTGATATATCCCCCTGGAATGAATCATTGTTTTCTCAGAAAGTGTGATTTTACTGCCTTGGTGAAGTCAATAGGGAAAGCCTCATTCCAAAAGCCATGATTTGGGGTTATATGGGTTCCACTGTCACCTCCCTTCTCAGATTTTTTTTTTGGTCAGTCGTGGGGCTTGAACTCTGGGCTTGGGCACTGTCTCTTAGCTCTTCAGCTCAAGGCGAGCACTCTACCACTTGAATCACAGTGCCACTTCCAGTTTTCTAGTGGTTTACTGGAAATAAGAGTGTCACAGACTTTCCTGCCCTGACTGGCTTTAAACCATGATCCTCAGCTCTCAGCCTCCTTAGGAGTTGGATTACAGGCATGAGCCACCAGTGCCCAGCTCCTTCTCAGATTTTTGAAGAGAAAGGGTGTCCTTCATGACAGCTTTGCCCTGAATGGCTCCACCTTCTCAACTGTCAGGTCTGTTTTTCAGAGCATTCATTTATATCCATAAAGAACATCAAGAACGATTGATCTGCATTACTCGGGAATATTTCAGTAATCATATTTCAATAATTACAGGAAATTCATGTAGTATTTTATTTCATAGCAATTACCCATAGTAGTTTTCGTTTGGGATTTTTGTTTCTTCTTCTTTGAAGTACTGAGGATTGACTCAGGAACTTGAACAGCTAAGCAATGCTCTATTATTAAGCTACATCCCCAGCCTTTAGCTTGAGAGTTTAAATAAACTCCCATGGTATCTCAGAGGATGAACACATGTGGAAAAGTCAAGAGATTTCCCAAAGTCAGGCAGTGAGCCCAGCCAAGTCAGGACTAGAACCGAGGGATTCCGGTCCACCTTGCATTGCTACCACAGGCTCAAGGTTTGTCTGCTTCTTCAACATCTGAAACAGCTACTGCCTACCTGAAAGAAACAGAGGCGCTAGACAGAGAGGGGCTGCTCTTCCAGCAAGCATGGCCTTTGGAGTTAGAGAGGTATGAATTCATTCAACCCTGCAGATCCTCTATGTCACGGTAAAGTGAACTATTTTGATGACTGAGGAATATCATAAAAAGGGGACCACACAAAATCCTGCTGCATGACTTGCAATGCGTTATTCAAAGGAAGACCTAGCTCAATGTCCACTCCTCCACTGGAGCTGCTAAGATTTCCTTTGTCAGTTAGTTCATATATATACCAAGGCTGATGTGCTAATTAACACTTCAGAGATTTCTAGTTCCACCTTGCTGAGTAGAATTAATTGTCAGGAATCTGAAGGGGCTCAAGTGACAAGATTATATAAAGCATTACTATGGTGGACATAAAATCCATGTTTCTGTCAGAATGAGAAAAGGAAGTACGAGAATATATTTGCTCCATATTAATAGAAAATACAACCAGCATTTAGATTAATATGACTAGCTTGTGTCTTAATTATAATTTTACTTAAAATTTCCTGAGTTTCATTGTTAAAAAAAATAACCTTCTAGGAAAATCTTTTTAAGTTAATTCTGAACTTAATTTTAAATCTCCTCATCCACCCAGTTCTATATTAATAACATGTTTTAACACATGTTCCTATAAAGTACCCTGTAAAAAGACATATATAGAGTTGTCTCAGAAGAGTTCTAACAAAAGCATTAAATGAATACATCAGTTAAATGTCTGATACTTAGAGATTCTCGAAAGACATATCTCAAAGATTCCCTTTGGAAACCTACCTCAAATAGTCACTCAACTTTCAAAGTCAATACTTATTAATTCGTGTACATATGGTATTAATTCCACATTAATTCTGTCAAAAGTGATATCATAGTTCAAAGTTCCAGATGATGACATCACTAAAACAACTTGCTTTTCATGAGCGTGGGACCACTCAGTGCCAAAATCCAGTTCAATCTATTCATCCGTCTATTCTGACAAGTTCAGTTTAATTAGTTCATGGCCTCATAAGGAACAAGAGACTGACTTTTGGTCCAATTGCCAGAGCCGTTTCTATTCTCTTCAACTTAAGGGCCAAATGCTTACACTGCTTTGCCCAATTTATACCTTCGCCTATAATTACTGGTCCCCAAGGTGTGATTGTCCTTTTTCATAAGAGTTTGTGCAGCTGCCAACATGAAGCTGTAAATAAATTGTAATACTGTTGCTATGAGGTGTAAAAATCCCACAGCTCATATCCAGAGCCTTGTATAATAAACTCAAGTAAACATTCCATTTCCTGCAAGTGATTGTGGTCTGTGACTAGATTTAGAAAACAGGGCAGTAAGTCATCTTTCTTTAATGAGTCGATGAAAACAAAGTCGGATCCCATGAAACCAAAACCTGTCCTTGACAAAAACAAATAGATTATTTGTCAAAGACCTTCCAAAGGGAGAATATATTTTTCAATAATTTGGATCTGAGATGCAATTCTGTAGTTACATCGAGCTTAAGCAATAGTAATTCCATCTTCCCAACAACACCTACTCGGAAGAGGTTGGTTTCTAATTAGGAAAGCACTGTACCACTGGAGGGATGAACGAAACAGGTGAGAGATTTAACAGGTTACCTGCAACCTCTGTGCTTCAATTCCTCAGATTGTAATTTGAGAACAATGATGTCTACCAAACAAGATTCTTGTGATCACCAAATAGAGTAGTTGGAAAACACCTAGCAACAGTCCTGTTCAACCGTTGGTGACACACACAATTGTAAGTTCCTCCTCTATCTTGATTGTAATAGGCAGAAGCCCTATATTTGCATGGTTTTTCTCTGGTCCAACTCAGAGCCTCTGTAAGCCATGCTTTCCAGTGTCTCTGTTCTTACAGCTTCTGACTGTGCTTTTTAAACAGCCTTACCTGTGAAAGATGACTAAGACACCCTGAAGATAACATCTAAAACTCACTAGTGTGCTTGCCATTTTGTCATCTTATTTCCTTTTATAAGAATGTTTTAAAATTACTTTCCTTAATTATACTTGAATTTCAGAAAATTCTCATTAGAACTTTTGTCAGAATTCTATCAAACTCAGAAAGAACCATTACATCAACTTTAACATATATTTTTTTTTACATTAGAACTGATCACTTCAAGAAGGAATCACTAAATAATAACATTGGGCCAACAATCATAGCCTAGATTTTGTAGTAAAAATGAAGTTAATAGAGATTAGCAATTCAACTTCTATGTGACAAAAATCATAAATACATGGGAAAAAATATATTTTTTCTCCAACATTTCCAAGTATTCCTTGCAATTGACTAAGGGTCATCTGACAAGCCCAGGTCAGTGAGCATATGCAGAAATAATGTGTATTATTTTCAGTTTGAAACAAGCTAAGTATGCCTCCTCTACATCTCTCTCTCCTCCAGCTGTAGGAAGCCTGGAAAACATATTCCAGATGATATTAATACAAGATGTAGAAGCACTTGACCTTCATAGAATTGTGTGTTAGTGATAGATTAAGTGTTACAATAGTAATGTGACTATTAAGGATGCAGGAGTTGTTTACTAAAGTATTTCATGGCCTTTTATGAAACCAAGGTTCACAGTTCACTTTATTTTGTGTTTGTAAAATATTATCCTGAACTTCTTAACCTTTGATTCCCAGGTGTGTATGTGGCGGTAAAGCGGAAAGAGAAGGGCTCATCTCCCCTCCCCAAGGCTGTGTTTCCTATTTACATTTTCCATAGAAAATGTATCACAGCCTCTTGGAATGGAACCACTTCCTTCATCTTACTACCATGTCTGCAGCATCACCACCAATCAGGTGGCTTAAAATAACCAACATTTATTTTCTCACAGTCTTAGAAGGCAGCAGTCAAAAGCCAAGGTGTCCACAGGAATACCTTTCATTTGAAGATTCTAGAGGAGACGGCTCAAATTCAAGGAGAATTTGAGATGAATCCTGGCCTTGTCATCCTCTGGAGGCCCCAGTGTTTCCTGGATTCTTTGAATTGTGCCTCTGTCTTCCCTTTCCCATAGCTTTCTCCTCTGTGTGTCTAAAGATATTTATCACAGGATTTTGTGCCTGGGAAGGTAGTTCAGGATAATCTCTTCATCTGATGATTTCGTATTTACTGCTACCAAAAGACTTTCGCCAAATGAGGTAAAATATGAAGGTCCTGGGAAATTAGGATGTGGGTATTTTGGGAGACCATTTTTGCCCACTACAGTGTCTTCCAGGCTAATGTGAGCAACCAGAGCTCATCCCTCTCCTGTGTTTCCTTCCAACAGGCAGCCCCCTCCTTCATCTCAGAGGTGGCGTTACAGAAGGAATCAAGTGTCCCTTTAGTTTCTAGCAACTCCTATTTTCCTAAAACTCAGACATGTATCTGGACAAAGTGCACATAAGAACTTCACTAGTGTCTAGGTGTTAGAACTGTCTTCAAAACAAACTTTTCTGTGGAAAGACATGTTTTTACTGTGAAGGCTCCCAAGTTCCTCATTCACAGGCTCTGGCCATTCAAGTTGGCAGTTTGTGAGCATTTTATCAGGAATGTGATTTCTAGGAGTAATCAGATACAGACTGAGTGCTGGATTCCTGGGATCTTTGTAACCAGAGAGTTACTCATTTCTCATCTCTCAGTGTAAATGCTCCTATTGACTTTGATAAAAACTACACTGATAGTTGGGAATATGGCTTAATGCTAGTGTGCTTGCCTAGCATGCATGAAGCCCTGGGTTCTATTGCTCAGTACCACATAAACAGAAAACACCACAAGTGGTGCTGTGGCTCAAGTGGTAGAGCACTAGTCTTGAGTAAAAGAAGCTCGGGGACAGTGCCCAGGTTCTGAGTTGAAATCCCAGGATTGACAAAAAAAAAAAGAGTAAAAGTAAAAATTAAAAAATACACTGAATTGACAAGTTAATAGAGTAACATTCAAAAAGCATATACTGAAATCATCATTAATAATCACCGTCTTGAGTAATTTGCTGGTATATAGCTGCAATTATAATATATTTCAACAAAAAAGGGCCCAAATCTTACCATTAAGCCTCTCATTTTATAAGTAGAAATACTGAGATCTCCAAGTGGTAAATAACATAGTCAACATCAATCAGCTTTTTTATTGTAAGTCATAGCTATGAGTTATGTTACTTTTTACAAGTGTCTAAGAACATTGATTCCAAAGTAGAAAATGGGTTTGAGCTGGTCTTCATCACTAACTTTCAGGAGCTAATCTACAGAGGCCTCTTTTGGTTTCAGCTTCTCATTCTGTAGACAGAAAATGATTACCACTTGTGTCCCAGACATATACTAGTTATTGCAAATAAGGGAAACCATGGGACCTAAGTTTCTTTGGGCCTGGCTTACTTCACTTAAAATAATTTTTCCCAAGTCTTTCCATTTCCTAACAAATGAGGCAATGTCATTCTTTCTGATGGAGGCATAGAATTCCATTGTGTGTGTGTGTGTGTGTGTGTGTGTGTGTGTGTGTCACATTTTCTTGATCCATTCATCTACTGAGGGGCATCTGGATTGGTTCCATATCTTAGCTATGGTAAATAATGCTGCAATAAACATAGTTGTGCTGGTAGCTTTAGTATGGTTTTGTTTGTGATCATTTGGGTAAATGCCCAAAAGTGGGATTGCTGGGTCATAGGGGAGCTCTATGTGGAGTCTTTTGAGGAACTTCCATACTGCTTTCCAAAGTGGTTGAACAAGTTTACACTCCCATCAACAATGCAGTAGGGTTCCCTTCTGTCCACATCCCCTCCAGCATCTGTTGTTGGAGTTCTTGATTATAGCCATTTTAACTGGGGTGAGGTAGAATCTCAATGTTGTTTTGATTTGCATTTTTTATGGCTAGAGAGGTTGAGCAAATGGTTTATTCTTTCTTGCTATTGTTTCTGATGTATTTATAATGTACCATGTGATTTTTTTGTTTCTTTGTATGTTCCTCCCCCATGATATAACTCTTGTTTTCACTCCATTTGATGTCACTGCTCTGCATCTTGTATATACACTTCTTTAATTTGGGAAGGGGAAGGAAAAAACAAAATGCTTAAACAGGGATACAGGCTGACCCATTGTAAAAATGAGATGCACAAGACACTATGTTGAAAAACAAACTTTTCAATTTAGGTGGGGGGAGGGGAGGGAGTGTAGTTGTGGAGGTGGGAGGGAAGGGATGGTAGGGGAAAAACAAAGGAGGAGGTCACAATGCTTGATAGGAAATGTACTCATTACCTTGCTCATGTAACTGTAATCTCTCTGTACAGTATTTTTACAATGAAAAACATATTAAAAAAGAAAACGATTACCATCCTCTGACTATTGGTGAAGCTCGATAATAGCCCACATAAATAATCCCCAGCTCGAATGAATTCCTTGAGACTCAAGAGCATGCTATATCCCGCATCCAACATGTTCAACATGTTCAACATGATTGACAAAGAACAATGTTCTAAAAAAATCTAGGACAATAATCAATACAGTCTACTCCCCACTTGGTGAAAACAAAGTGTTATTGTCTCAAAAACAGAAGAATGCACACAAATAAGTATGAGGATCACAGGATTTGGAACTTCAGTTCCTGGATTCAGCTCTAATACCTGTTATCATTTCACCTAGCAGACAAATTACTTAACCTCTTTGGGCCTCAGTTTCTTTTCTCTACAATGATACTAGACCAAGCAAAAATTGGCTATCAGTAGGTACCATCATTATAATTTTGTTGTTTATACCTGTTCCCAAAATGTCTTCTAGTCTAGTTTCTTTGTGTTTCCAACACAATTTTGGGACTTTGCCATTATCCTGAGTTTCCATATGTTCTGCCTCATTTTGAATTATTATAAGAATGAAGATCACAGAGATGTTTGGATACACTTATAAATGGTCAAGTTAACAAAAGGCACCGAGATAGCCAAGGATAAGACATCAAGATTACATCATGTTGCATCCAAGTACTCCTCTGATACCGAGACAAGGCCAGCTTTTGAAAGGACATGCCAAGGCATCAGGCACAGAGCAAGTAAATTTTCCTAAGCTGTCCAGGAGTGATATAATTCAACTTGTGGTAGTCACCTGGCCCCCTAGGACTCATTTGGGAATGTCATTATCTATTTAACTGTCCTGAACACTTGTAAAACTAGCAACAAATAACTACAAGTTTATAACCCAAAGTTACACCCGTAACTAAAGAGAAAGACTCCCACTTCCCTGCCTCACTTTTACTTGCCTCTTTTCCTAGCGTACTCTGTGCCCACTCGCCATCAAAACTCAACATATGTTCCCAGTCACTTCCAAGAATTCTTTAAAGAAAGGACTCAAGGACTGGGAAGGTGGCTTAATGGTGGAATGCCCGCTTAGCACGCATGAAGCCCTGGGTTTGATTCCTCAGTGCCACATACACAGAAAACCTGGAAGTAGTACTGTGCCTCAAGTGGTTCAAATGCTAGCCTTGAGCAAAAGAAGCTTAAGGACAGTGTCCAGGCTCTGAGTTCAATCCCCAGGACTGGCAAAAAAAAAAAAAAAAGAGAGAGAAAGAACTCAAGTCTACAGTAACATATCATGGTTTTGCTATAAGTATTAAGAAATGTTTTACTGAACAAAATGCTTACTCACTAAAAAAGTCTTTGGGCTAGTCTTGGTTTCATTTTTTACAGCCTTTTGTTTTCATTTGTATTGTTGGGACAAGGGCTTGAACTTACAGTGTCATGCTAAGTGCTAAGTTGACACTCTACAGTTGGCCACCTCTTCAGCTTCAGTTTTGTGGCTATTTTAAAGATGGAGTCTCATGGAATTTTCTGACATCTCCAGATCTCAATCCACTGAGTAGCTAGAATTACAAGCGTGAACAACTTGTGCCTGTCTTGATGAGTTTTTTAGCCAGAAAAATTTCCAAGACATCTTCAGAAAAATACATACAAAAAAACTTTAAATTTGAGTATTTTATGTGTGCAAGATCACACGCTAGAAGATCTCAACCTTTGTTTCACTTATTAAAACCACTTATCAGCTAACTATAAACAAAAATAATTCTAAAGAGCTCAGTAATACAGCAAAGAATTTGTAGTGAAACAGTGGAGAAGAAATATCAAGAATAACCACAATTAAGAAAAACAGATAAAAGAAAGAACAGTGTCATTTTGTTGATATCAACCCACCCCAGACTGGCATTGTTCAATGGTGAGAGGAAATGCCACAGCCTGGCAGGCAAAAAAGAAAGCAGGTGAATTATCATCTTCTCCTCCCCTTTCAGGAACTCAATGCCTTCCCAGTTTCTCCCTGCACAGAATGCTGTGGAGTTGATACGTCTTAGTTCTGAGCCAGCTCAGAACAAAGAAGAGGAGAGGCAATCACCATTAGCCAGTGCTCTCTAGTGGTGCCCTGAAGTCTTCTCTGCAGATCCTTCACCGCCACCACAGATCCCGCACACTGCTGTTATTACTGATCATCAGATATAGACATTTGTGTATACCAGCGGTTACTGCACAAAGGATATGAACCACTTTTACCACCGAGGAAAGCAACTACCAGGAAGGTTGCTGCCCATCTCCATCTCATTCATTACTAAACACATCACAGCTTGAACCTTATCATACTCCAGATGCCTAGGCCATCATCCCTTTGCCTTCTCTCCCTACATGAACTACCCTAGCTTGTGACCACCATTGACACCTGGTTCAGGCCAGAGTTCAATCACCACACAGGTGCTTGAAAATGGCCCAGGCTCACCCCACTGCTCCTAGCACCCACTTGAGTGCATGCCTGCTGTTCTCTTTGAATATATCTCTATGGATTTGAAAATTCTTGTTTCCAGCTCCCAAGCAACAGCTAAATTAAAGCATACGATGTTGAAAGCCGGGCACTGGTGGCTCACGCCTGTAATCCTAGCTACTTAGGAGGCTGAGATCTGAGGATCGCGGTTCAAAGCCAGCCCAGGCAGGAGAGACCGTGAGACTCCTATCTCCAATAAACCACCAGAAAACCGGAAGCGGCGCTGTAGCTCAAGTGGTAGAGTGCTTGCCTTGAGCTGAAGAGCTGAGGGACAGTGCCCAGGCCCAGAGTTCAAGCCCCACGACCAACAAAAAAAAAAAAAAAAAAAAGCATACGATGTTGAGGGAAGGTATAGTTGTTGTGTGGGCTTAAAGCTAACTACTTAAAGTAGACTGCTATAACTACAAAGAGTTATGTGTAAAGCTCACATTAACACAGAGAAAAAGTCTGTAGTAGCTACATACAAGACAAAGAGATGGCAATCAAATCATGCCACTACAGGAAACCATCAAACCACAAAGTCAGACAACAGGCCATACAGGAGAAAAAATCTACAAACTAGCATAAAACAATGAGCAGAAATGGCAAGAGTTCAGTCCTTGCTTATCAGTCATTGTGATAAATGGACTAAACTTTTTAACAAAAGGGAGAGTGGCCACATATTTTTTTAAAGCATACATGATTTAAATACACATCTCCTTGAAATTCACTACCACTTTGAGGACATCTCCCCTTCTTTCTCCACCCTACTAGAGTAACCCCAGTTGCCACAACCACTGAAAGTGCAGGGGTAAAGTAGAAGATCTCATTAAAACGGAAAACAAAAGAGAGCTGGGTAACTACACTTATATAAAAAAAAGAACATTACATGTATCACTGTTGGTGCACCCAACTGCATTAAACAAACGTTACAGGACTGAAAAAACACAGCCACAGCATATAATCATAGTGAAAGACTTCAATACCCCACTCTCACCTGGAGGTAGATCATTTAAGCAAAAATATCAATGAAGAATCCGCTCAACTGAATGATACCATAGATCAAGCAGATACCTATGGAATGTTTTAGCCTACAAGTGCACAACACACATTTTTCTTGGCTTCCTGAGGACTAGGAAAATCAAGATTAATTTCTCTTGTGGGAAATATAAATCTCAGTGCTCATCATTACCCTGCTGCCTATCCTGGGAAAAGAGCCATCTATATCTAGAATTCCCTATAACTAACTGCCTAGTGTCATTACTTCTTAGCTATCTCAATGACATCATGACTATGAAAAACCAAAGCCAGATTCAAGCTCTTTATCTCAAACTAGTAGTTCCCAATGTTCATTGTTGCAATGGATCATCTTATAACCACTGAACTTAGCAAGGCACATACTTAGGACTTAGCTCAGTCCCTTTGCTCTTAATTGTCCCCTCAAATCCCACTGCTTCTACCTCTATAACAATAACTTCTGAAGAGTATTCCACTCTGTCCATATTTCTCCCTACCTATTATCCTTAAGGACAAGCTACAAATAGCCTGGCTGGAATAAGGTCAAGTTTTTAAGGAAGGCATCTAGAAGATTGGCAGCTGATTGTAGTAACATTGATAACTAGGGTCAGGGTCATAAAAGGGTCCTCTACAATTATTACCATGCAATGGATTTATGAAAATTAGTTGAATGGAATCTACAATCTGGACTGGGAAGATCATTTCTAGAACAGATTTTATGACATTGACATTCAGCAGGATAATCTATAATTTCAGATTTAGCAAGGCCATACTTGGCATGGAGCAATCCTTTGAGAGAACACTTGATAGCTTTGTAACTACTGATTCCTTCTGTATCACAGGGAAATCATCGGTCAACCACAGCAAAGTGTTGCTGGTCCTCCAAAAGCCATTAGTGCCTTGCCTGAGAGCACAACACAATTATTTTTCCAGTTGGTCCCAAGTATTTCCTTTCCTAAGTAGTTCAAAACCTAAAATGATACATAGTTTGTAGGTTTGGGGATAATTTTAAGCATATTGTGTTTTGGATCACTGGAATGCAGTACAGTGAAAAGGTCCAGTCCCCTTAACGCCAGAGAAGGGTGTGTGCCCAACTCTGTTTTGAGTGGCATTGTTTTTAGGAAGCAGTCCTGTCACTCAGATTGAAGGAGCAGGCTCCATGACTAATTATGTTTTCTTTTGTAAAACTACTTCACCATCCATTATGCAAAAACCTTAATGAGTTATTTCTAGAGAGGCCATACCAAATAGTCTACTATATGAAAGCATTCAATGAATAAATTTAGACCAAGAATGTTAGTTACAACATGATGGTATTTTAATATAGAATTAATATTTCTCTCCTTCTTTCTTTCCTTCCCTCCTTCCTTCTTTTTTCCTTTTCTCCCTCACTCCCTTTTTCTCTTCTTTTCTCCCCATTTGCCTCTCTCCTTCCTTATTTCTATGTGTTTCTCTATGCGTCCTCGGATATTACTGATTTTATTTTAAGTTAAAAAACAACAACAACATGGAATTCTATGCCTCTATCAGAAAGAATGACATTGCCCCATTTGTTAGGAAATAGAGTGATTTGGAAAAAATTATATTAAGTGCAGTAAGCCAGGCCCAAAGAAACATAGGTGCTATAGTTTCCCTTATTTGCAATTACTAGTATATGTCTGACACAAGCAGAAACGGTCAGATAAGTTGATGTTAGGTAAAATGAACCCCAAGATAAGGATTCAAATGTTTTTTTCTTTCTTGCGATTGTTTCTAACACATTTATAAGATGATTTCTTTGTTGCTTTGTATGTCCCTCCCCTATTTTCACTGTATTTGATGTTGGTTTACTTTGTGGAGGGGAAGGGAAAAAACAAATTGTTTAAATAGGGATACAGGTGGACCCATTGCAACAAAGAGATGTACAAGTCATTATGTCAAAAAAAACGAACTTTACAACTTTGGCAAGGGAGATGAGAGGGGGAGAAAAGAGGATGGGGGAGAGATGGGAAGGGATGGAAAAGGGAAACAAAGGAGGAGGCAACAATGCTTTATAAGAAATGTACTCATTATCTTGCCCATGTAATTGTAACCCCTCTGTATGGTATTTTCACAGTAAAAATAAATAAAAAAATAAAAATAAAGACCCAGAAACACAACAAATAAAAGAAAGGTTGGATAAATGGGATTGCATTAAACTGCAGAGCTTCTGCATGGCAAAGGACATAGCTAGCAAGATAAATAGAAAACACAGATTGGGAGATCTTCATTAGCCATACAACAGACGAGGACACCATATCTAAAATATACTTTAGGAAGTGGCGCTTTGGCTCAAGTGGTATAATGCTCGCCTTGAGCTGAAGAGCTGAGGGATAGCTCCCAGGTCCAGAATTCAAGCCCCACAACTGACCAAAAAACTGCAAATGTAAAATATACTTTAGAACTCAAAAAATTAAATCCCCAAAAACAAATTCTCAAAGAAACCACCATCCCATTAACAAGTGGGCTAAAGACTTAAAGAAAGACTTCTCTCAAGAGGAAATAAGAATGCCCAATAGATACATAAAGAAATACTTAACTTCTCTGGCCATAAAAGAAGTGCAAATCAAAACAACATTGAGATTCCAACTTACTTAAGTTAGAATGGCCATTATCAAGAAACCTAATAACAACAATCTAATAACAACAAGATTTATTATATTCATAGATTGATTTATTGAATGGTAACTTCTTTGTACAACCACTCAAAGATAATAATGTGGCCAAAAGGGAACCCTACTGCACTGGTGGTGGGAATATAAACTTGTTCAACCACTCTGGAATGCAGAATGGAAGTTCTTCAAAAGACTAAACATATTGATCTTGCTAGCTATGTCCTTTGCCATGCAGAAGCTCTGCAATTTCATGCAATCCCATTTGTCCAACCTTTCTTTGATTTGTTGTGTTTCTGGGTCTCTTTTAAGAAAATTTTGGTCTGTGCCAAGGAGACCTAGGGTTTCTCCTATTCCATCCTGTAATGCTTTCAGAGTGTCTGCTTTGAGTTCAAGGTCTTTGATCCATTTTGAGTTGATTCTGGTACAGGGTGATCTATAAGGATCTAGCTTTAGTTTTCTACAAGTGATTAACTAATTTTGCCAGCACCATTTTCTGAAGAGGCTGTCTTTCTTCCATTCTATTTTTTTAGCTCCCTTATCAAAGATTAGATGGCTACAGGTCTGTGGGTTCATTTCTGGGTTCTATTCCATTGGTCCTGAGGTCTGTTCTTGTGCCAGTACCAAGCTGTTTTGATTACTATGGCTTTGTAGTAGAGTTTGAAATTTGGTATTGATATTCCTCCAGCACTATTCTTTCTGTTAAGGATCGTTTTTGCTATTCGGGGTCTTTTATTGCTTCATATGAATTTTTGGATTGCCTCTTCTATTTCCTTGAAGAATGAGGTTGGGATATTGATAGGTATCCCACTGAATTTATAGATAGCCTTGGGAAGTATTGCCATTTTCACGATGTTGATCCTTCCAATCCAGGAGCATGGGAGGTTTTGCCACTTTCTAAGTTCTGTTTTGAGTTCCTTTTTCAGATTTTTTTAAGTTTTCATCATAGAGGTCCTTCACTTCTTTGGTTAAGTTAATTCCTAGGTATTTTATTTTTTGTGAGGCTATTACGAATGGAGTTTCTTTCCTGATTTCAGCCACACTTTTCTCATTGTTGGCATACAGAAAAGCCATTGCTTTTTGAGGTTAATTTTATACCCTGCTACTTTGCCAAAGTTTTGAATCAGCTTGAGTAATTTGGGAGTGGAGTCCGTGAGATTTTTTTAGATACAAAATCGTGTCATCTGCAAAGAGGGAGAGTTTTACTTCATCTTTCCCTATTTGGATCCCTTTTATGTTTGCATCTTGTCTTCCCCCCCACCCCCACTCTCACCACACACACCCCCGCCCCGGCCAAAATTGTAAAGTTCGTTTTTTGACATAACGTCTTGCACATCTCATTGCTGCAATGAGTCCACCTGTAATTCTATTTAAACAATTTGTTTTTCCCTCCACAAATTATACCAATATCAAATACAGTGAAAGCAGGGGTTATACCGTGGGGGAGGGACATATAAAGCAACAAAGAGATCATCTTATAAATATGTTAGAAACAATCGCAAGAAAGAACATTTTAGTCCTTATCTTGGAGTTCATTTTACCTAACATCGACTTATCTGACCGTTTCTGCTTGTCTCAGACATATACTAGTAATTGCAAATAAGGGAAACCATAGGACCTATGTTGCTTTGGGCTTGGCTTGCTTCACTTAATATAATTTTTCCAAGTCTTTCTATTTCCTAACAAATGGGGCAATGTCATTCTTTCTGATGGAGGCATAGAATTCCATTGTGTATATATATCACATTTTCTTGATCCTTTCATTTACCAAGGGGCATCTGGGTTGGTTCGGGGTGAGGGGGAGATGGGAAGGGATGGGAAGGGGAAACAAAGGAGGAGGCAACAATGTATGATAATAAATGTACTCATTACCTTGTCCATGTAACTGTGACCCCTCTGTATGGTATTTTCACAATTAAAAAAAAAAGACTAAACATAGAGCTCCCCTATGATCCAGCTATCCCACCCCTGAGCATTTACCGAAATGGCCACAAACAAGGCCATACTAAAGTTATCATCACAACTATGTTCACTGCAGCATTATTTACCATAACTAAGATATGGAACCAACCCATATGCCCCTCAGTAGATGAATGGATCAAGAAAATGTGGTATAAACACACAATGGAGTGTCATGCTCTCATCAGAAAGAATGACATTTGTAAGGAAATGGAAAGACCTGGAAAAAAGCATATTAAGGGAAGCAAGCCAGACCCAAAGAAAAGTAGGTTGCATGGTTTCCTTCATTTGTAATAACCAGAATATATCTACAATATTCTCACAATAGCCCAATTACTAAGTGCATAGAACCATATATAATGAAGCATATCAACATGAACTCCAAGAATTGGAAACAAGAGGCTCTTATGTCCTGTATGCAGTTATTTTTTCCTTTCTGTTTTAGTGACCTGTACTCTTTGTCTTGTGTATAAGGTTATCCCATCCATGGAAGGAAAAGGGAATCAGAAACAGCAGGACAAAGGAAGAACTAATGCAGCAATGATACTCACTAGACACTATGTTGGAAATGCACTATACAATCTTAGTGGAGAGGGGAGTAGGGATAGATAAGTGGGAAAAATGAGGAAGGGGGTAACGGTGTTTAAAAATAAATGTACTCATTACTTACTTATGTAGCCGTAACCCTTTGTTCATCACCTTTGCAATAAAGATATATTTTTAAAAAGCATCTGCTTTTCTCCACAGCCAAACAAAAATGGTATACAGAAATTAGTTCATGGGAAATTATCTTCCACAAAGAACTTTTCTTTATGCAAGCTGATGCCAATCCCTGAGCAAGGTCTGTGTCATTTCGAAAAAGTTGTCATCTCTCATCCTGTCACCTGACATTACATCTTTTTAAATTCAAACAATATTTTATGGATGTGCTTCTTTAAATGCCAAGCTAGTAATGGAGGAGGGGAATGTAGTCATAGTATAATGCATATCCTACCAAACTGATAAAATTGAAGGGAGGAAGGGGAAGAATAATGAAAGGATGATATCAATCAAGATATATTATATTCATAAATTGATTTGTTGACTGGTAACTCCTTTGTTCAACTACTCAAAGATAATAAAAATATAACTGAAAAATAAATAAAATAGAACCTGAAGTTACAATGGCTCCCTCAGTCCTTCAATTTACTCTTTCCTCTGTTGAAATAGTATTTAAAAGTTAGCTTCTTTTTATTATTCATAATTTCCTTGACCATTCCTCTCTTTATTGACTATTTCAAGTAACAGGGTGATAGTAATGAATGAATATGAAATGTCGTCACTCAAATCCTATTGGCCAGAATTAAGCATCATTACTAACCATATCACTGTTCAGAGAGTATTAGTTTGCTAGTGCTGCTACAACAAACACTCTTTAACAGCGTAGTGTATCAGCTGCCAGTTGTAGAGGCCCATTCTAAGGAAAAGATATGCCTCAGATCACTCTTCTTAATTTATAAAAAGCCATCTTCTTGTCTCCTTGTGTCTCTTTGCCTTATTTTCCCTGTGTGAATCTCTATGTCCAAATTTCCTCTTATTATTGACAACAGTAATATTGGATTGCAGCCCATCCAGATGGCTTCATCTTCACTTGCTCACCTCTCTAAAGATACTATCCCCAAATGAGATCATATGCTGAGGCACTAATGGTATACGTTAGCATATAAATTTTAGAGAGATAACAATGTAACCCAAAATAAACACCATTATTCAATCGATTACCCAGATAAGTTTATTCCAAAAGGAAATTGTCCTTGGAGGAACAGCAATGCCAATTATAGTTTGATGATTCTAAGCAAAGTGGTGACAATTGTGCTGGCGTTCTGGTCCGCTGGATGACAGGCGTATTCATCACTACTTGACAATGATTTCCAGTGAAGTGCATCTCTATCCTCGACAAAGCATGCATTTTCTTTGCAGTCAGTCTAACCAATTCATAGAACCCATCCAAGCCTCTTTGGCATGCCGTGCAAAGCCAAGAATACATTTACAATCCATGCATAAACTTTCAGTGAATCTAGAAAGATGGAGGCAATGGTAACACAATTAACTTGGAAAAGCTAAACTACAGTTTCATTTTATTATTAACCACTCCACATTCTTGATTCATAAATCAAGACTACACAGTAATAGCTGGGTCTGCTAGTAAAAAAGAATTTGATTTTCCTTCTTTTACAATTAAAAGAAGACAATTATGATTTCAATTGTGTGTGTGCATGTGTGCATGGGTGTGTGAATATAATATATATGTATGCATATATTAATGTATGTACAGGGTCTAAGCTTGAATCAGGGCCTGAACACTGCCTCTAAGTTTTTCTCCCCAGCCTACCAGTCTGTCACTTAAACTATAACTCTACTTCAGGCTCTTTAGTGGTGAATTGGAGATAAGAATTTCATGGACTTTCCTGCCCAGGCTGGCTACAAACTAAGATCCTCAGAGCTCATCCTCCTGAGCAGCTAGGATTATAGGCATGAGACACCAATTCCCAGCAGGATTTCAAAAAAATCTGATAAATAAAATCTCTGAAATGCAAATGATTAGTGGCTCATAGTTAGGAATAAACAGTTGTTTAGGAAAGGAGTGACATTGTCCTAAAAGAAATGTACTCTTTACCTGACTTACATAATTGCGTGTAATCTCTCTGTACATCATCTTTATAATAACAATTTTAAAAGTTAAATGTAATATGTGTCTTACTCTAGGAGAGTTTACATTTTACACTACACTTTATGAAGCATGCAGAATGATGAAGCCACTGAAGACACACAGCTATCGTCACAGGACACACTTCGGGCAGCCACTGAAGGGCTCACTTGCGGAACTTGTGCCCATTCCTGTACATTGTGCTTGGGGAGAAATAAGACATTTTATTTCATATCAACTTTTGTTGCATCAAATACTATGGTAAAGCCCCTTCTTGGTTTCGATGGAGGGCAGAGAGATAAGCATCACTTGATATACAAGAGCTTATTGTTGGTACTCCAGAAACCTTGACTTCTTTGTAACTTTTTAGGTTCACTAATCTTTTTGGTGCCACTGGGGTTTAACACTTGGAGCCTTATGATTGCTCAGCAAGTAACTGTCATGCATGCACACACGCATGCGTGCGTGCACGCACACACACTCACACACACACATGCAATAAATAACCACTGGAGAGGCAGAAGACAAATACCAGGGCAAGTCTCCAGCAAGGAGCACTGGAACCCAACAGTGATCAGAATACCAACCTTTCAGGTATAAAATGTTAAGCAGGTTTTAGATTTGGAACATCACTTTGGACCCACGACAATATGGAAAATGTAAAATCCCCCATATGGAAAATGTAGATGCATTTTGTAGAAAATTATGATCTGAGATCATGAAAGATGAAAGTTTCATCAGAGGTTCTTCACTGAGAACACGTGGAAAGAGACCAAAGCAGCCTGTCAGGCCGTCTCTGCCAGGGAACACATCATTTTAAAAATGTGTTTGTCATCTATCCTGGTAATTACAATCCAAGCCTGTTGTACACTGTGGCTATTAGGAACCTGAAATGTTGGATAAAGAATCAAAAACCTGTGAATATGTTTCTCTATGTGTCTATATCTGTCTCTCTCTGTCTCTGTCTCTCTCTGTCTCTGTCTGTTTCTCTCTGTCTCTGTCTCTCTGTCTCTCTGTCTCTGTCTCTTTGTCTCTGTCTGTCTCTCTCTCTCTCGCTCGCTCGCTCGCTCGCTCTTTCTGACTTAATAAAACTTTATGTCCAACCTGCTAAGACATCGAAGAAAGGAACTATGGCAGAATATTCCACTCTAGGCCAGAGCTCTCCTGTTCCCATATGTCTTCAGTTGCTTGTTACATTTTTAGTCACTTTCCTAGAGTGATAAGTGGATGCATTGCATGGGTATTTATACCACAACATAGGGTGCACAAAATCATTACATTCCAGTGTCTGATCAAGACAGACTCTTAGCTCTTCTCAATCTCAGTGTCCTTTATTGAGTGATCCAATTGCTGGGGGTGGGGGAATCAATAGAGATTAGATGTTTACTTGGCAAGCAGTAGCATGTGCCACTATTTCTATGCTAAGCCTGGAAAACAAATTTAAATGATCACAAGCAACAGAGGTCATGTTAGCTCTGTACTGACCCTGGGCCTTGTGATGACAGTTCTGTAGGGTCTATGGCCAGCTTTACTCCTGAACCTGGGGTCTTTTCTCTGCACTCTGAGCATAGGTCCTGATCCTCACTTTACACGGTACTTATCTGAACTCTTATTTCTCAGTTACAACGTCCTAATAAATACTTACAGAGTCTTTCTTTAGGCCCAAAGTAGTCACATATGAAGTAGTCATAGGTTGATTAAGACCAAGTCTTTGAGAACACAGAATCTAGCCTGATCTAGGTGTGAGATCCATAAGCACACTCTATTACAAAACTACTTCAAGCTCAGAAATAATTAATCAAGTAATTACATAAAATGTGTGCTCTCAGTACTGAAAATTCTTAAAGTAATGAAGGTAACACCTTTGTAGCATTATTTGCAATCTACAAACCTTTTGTTGAAGAAGACAAGCACTTAAAAGCATGAGGTGAATGTGAGAGGCCATAAAGAAAACATGGAACTTTATCTCAGATCAGGAGACAGGGGACGCAGATGCCAATGTCTCCCTGCACCGCAGTTTCACAGAAGTAAATCGGGAGGACAAAAGTGTCCCTGTTGGTAAAGTCACCATCAACACTGTGGAAAGCTTTCCCCAGGATGAACACTTAGTCAGGCTTGCCAGGACAGTGGCATGACAGACAGTCCTGACTTAGAAAAGTGATTTTTTTTAATCTATGAGAGTGCAAAAGAGATACTCATTCTGTAGAAAACATACTATTTTAATTGGGGTCTTTTCCCCAGCTAGCAATATACAGTCCAAAAGTCCTCCAAAATCCTGGACACCTACAGCCAGCTGTAGCTCCCATTCAACCACGGGATCACAAGGGTAAGAGACACACAACAGGGCAGTGTGTGGCTAAGCAGATTAAGTGTGTGTGTGTGTGTGTGTGTGTGTGTGTGTGTGTACATTAAGGTTTGAATTCAGGGCATGGGCCTGTTCCTTAGCTTTATTTTGTTCAAGGCTAGTGCTCTGACACTTGAGCTATAGTTCCACTTTCAAGGGTTTTGGGTTTTTTTGTTTTTTGTTTTTTGCTAATTAATTGGAGATTCCTCTCATAGACTTTCCTCCTCGGGCTGGCTTTAGCTACCAGCATCTGGCTTAATAAATTTTAACTGATAATATTTTCAACAGGCAATGCCTTTATCAGGCATAATCGCATGATAAATCAAGGATAATCTCTAGTACTACTAAAGACAAAGACGTATAACTCCTATTTATCCCTTGAGAATCTGCTCGGGAACGGTGTGTTTCTGAATGCTGTCCTTATTTTCGGCTTCTGTTGAAGACCCCTTGCCTTATTGTGGAGATCATACCAAGTTCTGCTGAAGGGAAGAAAAGGATGAAGAAATGAATATTTTTAGTATTTATAGATGATCCATCGTAAGCAACAAAAATCAACTATGTATAAATCAAGAAGAAATTACTAGACATACTAGGAGCAGCTGAAGAGAAAACTAAGGAGCCAGGCTTCACAAAGAGGAAGACCCACGGCAGATTCTGGAAACGTGAGTTGTAAGCACTGAAGGCACAATCGTGGGTAGGAAGAAGCTCTAAAGGTTGCTGGTCTTGGTGTCCTCCACTCAAGACTCAAGTTCCAAGAAGGAAACCTCTGATTGACCTCATCTTGGTCACATGACCTCTCCTTGATCATAAGAGGCAGGACCCTCAGATCAACGCCACACTGTGGGATGTCAGAAGTACCACGGCAGATCTGAGTCCAGAAGGAAGTCCCTGGTGGGAGACGTAAGAGTATCTGTTCCATGCAGGCCTTTCTCAGCAACCCTGTGAAATGTTATGACTTCCATTTAATGGAAGGGAAAGGTAAGGCTCAGTGGGTTTAAGTAACCAGTCCAAGCAATTGGAACAGACAACTGGTCTGAGTTTAGAGCTAGGACCATCACTATTACACGTTTTTCCCTGGCAACAAAGTCTAGGCTTTTTCCAATTACAAATTCGTTGAGCTGGACCTTGAAAGGTGGGTGGGATTCCAAATGGCACCGACATAAAGGGGAAAAAAGTGGGAAGTGACCAAGCATGTGCTTTGCCGACCATCTGACATTTGCAGAGCCGGTATCCTTTGTAAATGGAACGGCAGGAAAAAAAAAAAAGCATGCTCAGAGTTTCCTCTGAGACTCACAAACATTCTGCTAAGGGAAAAGCTATCCAAGGCAACATTTGTTTAAATTAAAAGTAACAATAAAGAAAAACTTGACATCTATCCCTCGCCAAGAGGCTGAGCATTAAATAACATTTAAATTTGGCTTTGACAAAAATAAAATACATGTTGTCTTGGATAGGTATATTTAAGCAACTTTTGCAAGCCTCAGAGGGAAGTAAAAATGTCTTAATTGCTTCCTCATTTTTTACATACTCCATTATATTGAACTGTGGCAGCATCTGTCACCAAATTACCAGCATTACAAAAACACTATATATTTTATACATGGAAGAACCCCAAATACCTGAAAATATCTACAAGTGTTTGAGGAGCCAATGGAGCACTCTTAAAAATGTGTTTAATTTCTAGCTATGCCTGGGTATATGTGACACACCCTAAGGGTCTAGTACTTCTTTATTTTTTCAGAATAGGGAATATTCCATGAAAGTGGTCTATGTGCATCAGCCTACTCATGAAGGTAGTTTTCCTCCTAGAAAGCAAGGATGGTTTATTCCCTTAATGTTTTAAAAGGCAACCTCTTACATGGGAAATTAAACAAAGAATGAAATTAACATTTCAGAAATTCCTAATATACACCCCATCTGTTCACGGGGCTACTGTGTAGTTTTTTTTTTCCAGCAACAAGGTGCTGGAGAGGCCAAGGTTACAATCCAGAAGCAGTTCACTTGTTCAGGATGGGCAATCATGGTGAGATATTTATCGCTGAATGTGTAACCACAGAGTATCTAACTATGTGATTAGATAGGAATGATTAGCAGAATGATTATGAGCAGTCATGGAGTTTGTTTGTAGACGATCATAACGTTCCAAAAGTCATTCTGGTGATGTTTGCATACCATGCTCATAGTAAGAGCTATTGAACTGTAACATCAAATATGTAAATTGTATGATTCTTTAGGTATATCTTAGTAAAAATGTATTTTTAAAATAAAAAACTAAAGCATAATAATAATAATAATTGAAGTTGGGCAAGGCGGCTAGTTCCTGGAGCCCCAGCTACTCAGGGTGCAGATATAAGAGTTAGAGACCAGCTCACGCTAAACGTTAGCAAGATTTTATGTCAACAAATAAGCTGGGCATGATGGTGCATGCCTGTAGTCCCAGCTATGCCTGAAGCTGTAGGTAGGTAGATTATTGTCTTGGTCTCTTCCAGGAAAAGAAAATGCAAGCCCTATCTAAAAAACTCACCTAAATACAAAAGGGAGTAGAGACACAGATCAAGTAACAAAAACGACAGCCTAGCAATCACAAGGCCCTGCGTACTGCCAGAACTATAAATAAAAATATAATAATAACTGAAAAAAACTTTGGCCCAAGATATGTTTAAAAGACTCAAAGTTCTTGCTCTTTCAAACATAATTTATAAATATTTTTTCAGCAGTCATAGTCTTGAGCCCCCATCTCTTCCCCACTCCAAATAATCTCTAAGATTAAAACAAATAAAAGGTGAATGATAGATGCTTTACTGCTTAGTCTGAGGTCTAGCCTTGCTTCTGTTGCTCAAGGATTTATATCTGTGCCAAGACTGTTTCCAATCACCCTATTCTTGGTAGGTTGACCATGAAACTGAAATGTACTCCTCTCCATTAGTCCCAGGTTGTCTCCAGATCTTGCCAGTTTCATCCACGTATCTCCTCCTGGACCCTTTCAGGACACCTGCTTTTTGCTTGTCCCTTACTCCTCTCTCTCATTCTTCTCTAAGACCGAGAGGAGAGGCTGGCTTTCCTTTCTCTTAATGTGCTCCATACCTAGCAAGAGCTCAGCAAATATTGTTGAAATAAAAAAGAAACAAAGGAATAAGCACATTACATGTAACAAGAGATAAACCCTCTGAGAGGAAGAACAGGGCAATGTAAACAACTGGAGAGTATGGGCTCCAGCCTTCAGTGTTCTTCTCTGTTTCTGGCTGATCTCATTGTGCCAATTAGACACATTTGTTGCTTGTCTCTTGAGGTCCCCTTTCCTTGCTTCGCTCATACTTTGGCTTTCTCACTGCACCTCAAGTCTATCCAAAGTGTAGTTGGACATAGATCATATGATTGGACTTCCCCACCTGGCCCTGGCTTTCCTGGGGAAATAATTCTACCCAATTGTAGCCCTAAAGTAAAGGCAAAATACATTGCCATAGTTTTTCTTGGAATGTCTTTTCTTTCTCTGTGTGATCAACACCTCTGGTCCTCAAAAGCTAAGTCACAATCACCTGCATTATGAAAAGCTTTCTGACACAGGCCCCTCTTGTCTAGATCCTTCTAACAAGACAGAGTTCAACAACTCTTTCAATGTGGGTTCATCAGAAAAATGGTACTCATGCCAGAGAGAACACTAAAGGTTACATGAACACAAAAAACTTAGTTAAAACAGTTTTGGGAAGGCCAGAGGGCACACAGCAGATGATTATTAGTAATAGCCAGAACTCCTACATCATATCTCAGATCATACAAGACTAGGGCACAGCCTTACTCATTTCTCTGGAGAGAGCAACCCCACAGTGGTAAGGGTCATGAGAGGTCAGGACTGTGAGTATTCCAAGAGGGAGAGACAAACCCTGTCTTCTCACATGCCTGCATGTGTCCTAAAGATGAGCAGGAGTTCACCAGCAGGAAGAGGAAATGCGCTACTCAGGGAAGGAAAGAAGGAGGGAGAAATCACATTCTCTCCCCATGAAGGGGGTTTTAATGTCCCTAACGATAGAATGCATTCACTCTTTTCCTAACAACACCACATTTGTTGACACACCACCATGTGAGGCCACGATACAGTACCTCCCTTTGGTGTTAGGTTTGCATGTCACAAGCAGGCTCACCTGGTTCTAGCTGTGTCTAAGATATAAACGCCATTAAGCAGGATTCTAACGGCTTCCTTTTGCTCTTTTCTTCTCTGCTACAATTCAAGTACACTTCATAAAAGCTGCTCCTTTATCCCCGTTCTTGGGTGGTAGCTGACCCTCAAATGCCAACACACAAATAAGTTTGCTTTCTTACAAAGCAGAAGTTTGAGATTTGGGAGGTTTCTGTTCATATAACCAAACTGGATACTACAAATACTTGCTCTTTATCCTATCTCATAGAAAATTATTCAGGAATTCTCAAACTTCTAACCATTATATGCATTAAGCTGAATGCCAACAGGTATCACTTCTGCCATTAGCTTTTTGCGTTCATAACAACATATTTGATTCTTCCTGATTTCTATAAATAGGAAAATGACTCTACAACTCTTTCTAAACATGTCTGCACTGTCTCTCAACTGCTCATGACAGTTCCATAGTTTTTATTAGTATTTGTTGTGTAATTAAAAGACAGTAAATCGTCTTGGGGGAGAGAGCCTTAAGAAGATTAGAATTTTAGGGCTGATCTGTTTCAGACCCTAAATTACAAATTTTTCTTCCTCAGAGTTAAGACTCCCTGTGATACCATAGAGAACTTGAAGAGAAAAATCCCAAAGGGCCTTTTCTTTTATAAAATTTTATTTTAGATTGCCTAAACATATAAAAACACTGAGGACTCAAAATCCCACTAGATCCTTTTTCTCCAGGTTATCATAAGTCTACATTGTCTGGCCTTTGGTATAGGAAAGAAATAGATCTTCAGTAAATAATTACTGAATAAGGGAAGGGGGAAAGGGGTAAGAATGGGTGAGAGGGAAGGAATGAAGGAGGGCAGGAGGAGGGTAGGGAGGAGTTACAAGGAGGAAGCTCATGGGCCAGGCTAAAAATCTTAATGGGCTAACCACTAAAAAAATATGTGAAGATAGAAAAGATACAATTCCAAACATGCACAAGGAGTAGAAGCACCGAGCACTACCTTCACTTACAGGTGAGGCACAGAGGATGTAAGAACGCATAAAATAGCCACCTGACCCAGCCCGGTGTCAGAAAAGGCTTTTCACCTCTCAAAAAGTTTGTATGTCTATTAGAGCTATTTTCAGAGTCATATTCAAGAAGTAGCTATTTAGGGATTACAAACTATCAGTCAGGTGAGATGTGTCCCCTTAAGCACCATATAAAAATGGTTCAAGAAACTTAATAGAAACAGGAGGACAATAAAACCCGGGCTTTCATAAATTGGAAATAATGGAGGAAACAGAGCTCTTCAAAGGTTACGTAGCTATCCCAAGAGACAGAAATTTAAGACAACAAAAGACCTTTTTTTGTTCTGAGGCTGGGTGTGAGCCTTAATATGTACTAGTCAATGACATTACTTTTATAAATCATATAGGTAGTTTTTATTCTAGAGGGTTCTGGAGGGGCCTGCTATTAGACTGAGACCAGATGAGACATTATAATAGAGATGCACACCTATTACTTGGTGGTCTCAATGATAATTATTCAATTATTTTTTTCTATTTAGAACTCATTCAAACTTATATAGCATATTACATTTAATTAATTGAGTGTTTATGCGTTAAGGAGTTATTTGCTTGTGACTATAGTGAAATGTCCAGGATTTATGATGGGAACATTTTAGAAGAGGGACATGTGTTTCCCTTGGATTTGTGTAGCTTCATTCATTATAATTTTCCTGATGTTTTGCCTACCATATTATTAACTTCCCCAAAGCAATGAAATACCAGCTTGTCTTCTCACAGCAGAGAAATGAGAGGAATAATTATGAACGTGGAAATCTCAGTGAAAACATGTTCCTATTGAAAGAGGCTAGTGGTCCAAGAAGGAGTTCCCTGGATTTATGAAGACCATTAAAAAAAAAAGCAAGCAAATACACAGGAAAACAGATGTATTTTTTTTTCACCCAGCATCTTGGATACACCATAGGCAGGAAAAATAAGTTCTGTATAAATATATAAATTTATATTTATATTATATATATATATACTTTAGTGTCAGACTGGGAAAGAATTTCTTTTTCACTAAAGTTATAAAGTCCAATAAATCATCAAGGTTGCAAGTGCGTGCCGTGCATAAATATTTAATAACTGCAAAGTGTTCTTTTCAAAATATAAGAGTTTGTAAGCACAGTGTTTGATTTGTAACTGACTCCAGGGGCAACGCTGAGGTGTGTTCCTTGTAACTCTTGGCTACTGAAGCTCTCTCAATCATGGGGAGGAGGTTGCGAGGGGGAAGGACAGTGCTAGGCAAACTTCCATACCCGTCAATGCAAAGATGTGTGGGTAATCTGGGAAATCAATTCCAGCCAGAGCTGTAGATCAGTACTTCTTTCACAAAGAGCTGGGGCAGGGGCAGACAGGACCTCCAAGTCATTTGTGTTTATTGTTCAACCAGGTGTTTGGGACCATCCAGGCTGAGCCAGGATCATGTGAAGGCACCAGCAGAAGGGAATGTGAGGAGGGAGGAAGAGGACAATGAGGGGCCAGGACAGGCTGTGCAGCCTGCCTCTCCGCAGCATGGCCTCCTGCCTAAGGATCTATTTGTACGGTGACATCTTGCAGTCCCCATTGTTATTTCTCACAACATCATAGCCAGTGTCAGCACCCTGACCAACCGGGTGGCCTTTCATAAAAGGAAGAAGAAGAAGAAAAAGGGCCCCTTGATTTATATTCCTCCTTCAGACAAGGTCCTGACTTTCACCTTGCGCTGCCACATTTCCCTCCTCTTATTTTTGAATCACTAGATTTTATCATCCTTAGAAACGAGACTTTCATAGAAATTACCCAATCATCTTTCTCACGCATCTGTTAACTAGATGGTTCACTTTCATTCACACAACCTCTCCACTAGCCACAAGTTCCAAACTCATATTCATTAAGGGGAAATTTAGATTGGAAAATAATTTCTAGGTTCAATTTACCCTCCCAAATTATGTGTCTCAAAGCTACTCCACAATGTGAAGCTATTTCTATCTGTGGAAACCTGGAGGACGGAGGAAAACTTGCAAAGAAAAGGTAGGCACGTGTATTTTCTTAAAGGCAATATCTTCCCCGCTCTCTCTCTTGCTCTCTCTCTTAAAGATCCTAGTCATCTACCTGGATCAGGACAGGCCCAGTATTGCAAGAAAGTTGACAAACCCTAAAGTATCACAGAAAGAGAAAAACTGCTGTGTGAGACAGGAAATGGAGAACACTTCGCTCCTGGATGGCAGCAGGAACAAGGAAGACATTAAAGACATCATCAAAGGAAAGTCCTCGTGAAATATGAGGAAAAATTCCATTCATGTTTGTAGGGAAAGAAATGTTGCATTAAATACAACCCATGTAACTTTCTCTCATTCCTCTGCTCACTCCTTTCCTTCTATTTCTAGGTTAGAAGTCTTTGCCTACACTAGTCAAAAACCAAAAAGAAATAAGAAACTACATTTTTTTTCTTTACATTAGCAAGACTTCTTCAAAACTCAGTCTTCATTAAATAATTCCCACAGTTAAATGGTATGCTCAGTTGCTTAAAAATAGCATTTTCATTTACTGTTGTAATGAGAGACTATTTGTGAGCTTAAATAAAAAAGAAGGATGTAATATGGTATATACAGTATATTCCAAACTTTTGAAACAAAGAAAGAAAAATATTTGATAGGAAATGGGTTAAATTCTCATTTTGCTTATTAATTTTTCCACGTTTCTATACATATTAAGTATTCTATAATCTGATAAATGACTTTAAGTCTCATTTGCTTAGATGATTTGAGTTAATATAATGCAGACACTATGCTAGGATCTAGAGGAATACATGGATGGGCGCGGTCTCGCTTAAGCTGCAGGAAACGCATAGGGGACAAGGAATGAGACCTTCAAATGAACAGTCACAATGCTGGAGGATAAAAGCAATAAACTCAGAGCAATAGGGTGTGACACCAAATCTTTACTCTGAGAGCCTGGTGAAAAAGAAGCTGAAATTCTATCACTCAAGCCAGAGTATAAGAGGCTTAGGAAGATTTGACATTAATCACTAAGGCTTTGTAATTCTCAAAGCAAAACTTAGGGGTTTAGGAAACACTGAAATTCTTCCTGTCTTATTTTTGAATCACTAGATTTTATAATCTTTATAAACGAGACTTTCATAGAAATTAACCAATCATCTTTCTCATGCATCTACTAGCTAGACCTACAGTCAGCATTGCTAAAGCTCACATCGGGTTCTTTATCAAAACTAATCATCTGAAGGAGGCAAGGACTAGAGTCTTGACTTTATTAATATCCTGGCCTCATTTAAACACTGGTCGAGATTCCATGAAGGCACAGCAATATTTTTTAAGAAAAACATGAATCTATTTTCAACTTAAACCTTGCAACCCTCTGATTTTCAGAGTCCATATCCTGTGCAGCCCAAACTACAGAATTCTGTAAGAAAACTTACCATGACTTTTGGACTCTATATTACACAATCAACTTTGTATTCTTACTAGATGAAACTTTGTATTTGTATAAGGAGTACTTATTTTGGAGAATTAAATGCATCTTCCAGAATGCAGCAGTATTACTATAAGATAGTTTGAACTGATCATTTGTATTATAAACTTAACGTAAGAATCCCTGAAGTGTTTTGTTGTAAATACCCTGACAGATGTTCCCCATTTAAAACAATAAGAACTTAGTGTGTTCTATAATGCTTAGAATATGAATAAAATGTTAATATGGTAGGAAGTCAATGAAGTCTGAGTGACTCTGGCCTGGTAGCCTTCACATTCTTGTGGAATCCTTTGTGTGTGGGTTATCCAGTTATTTGCTTTTATTGAAAAACATGACAAAGTGATGCACCTTTCCAGACTGGCACACAAAAGACTGTAATTTCTATCATTCCTCCTTCTCCTAGTTCTTTTATTCTATGGGAGAGAAGCTGCTGTGTTAGGAGTAGCACTAAGGAAAGAGCCATGACTCAAGGAACTAGTATTTCTAGCTACGGGCCAGCAAGGACTTCCGACAAGTATGAGTAGGCATCAAAGTAGAGCCCTCTACACAATCCTTGAGATGATTAAAATCGGTGGCAAACCCTGAGCCAAGAAACCAGCCAATTCCATCCCTATTCACCTACCCACAAAGACCATATGCTGATAAATGATACGTTTGGAGATAATTTATTATGTAACAACATACAAATAGTAAAATTATCTGCTTCCTGGCTCTAAGATAATTTCTCCACGCGTCATTGCTAAAATATATCTTAAAATTCCAACTGAAATCAGATCACTGATAAAAACTTGAAAACTGAAGGTCACTAATGGCCTAACTGTGACTTGTTGGCAAAATATCTCCTGCAAAGCTTCTGAACTCAATGATCAGGTATGAAAGTCAAGCAGTGTATATCTCTAGTACTCTGTGTATCCAACGTGCTGACCTGTCACATTTATTATTTTATTCCCTTCCCATTAGAACAGAAGGTCTACAAGAGCAAGCAATTCTTCTCCACTTAGTTGACTTTACCTATCCCAAGGTCTAAAACCAGCACTTGGTACACAGGCATTTCTCATTAACTGTTTCCTGAGTGAATGACTTTTACTTGTTTAAAAATCAAATTTGTATGCAGAAATTCAAATCCAAATATTCACAATCTGTGAGGTTTACTGTTTGTTTCCGAAGCATTCCTTCCACCTTCCCTAATTCTCAGTTATCCCAAAGGTGTTAATTCCACTTGGACTTGTCTGTGTCTTAGGGTACATTCCCCAGAGGCAGAATCTGAGACAAGAATTTGCATGAAAGAGACTTATTAAGGAACTGCCTCCTAGCTCAAACTATTTAATAATACTGTGTTGTGCACTTGAAATTTGCTGAGATTATATTCCTTAAATATTCTTACCACAAAAGGCAATTATGTGAGGTGAATGAATATGTTAGCTATATTATGGCATATATTTATATGATGTATAAATATATATATGTGTGTGTGTTTATATATAGGTGTATGTTTGTGTTTATTAGTATAACTTTTATTTGCCAAATATACCTCAATAAAACTGTGGAGGAGGAAGGAAGGGCATCCAAGAGAAATCAGGAAGATGAAGGGAAACACCTTCAGAGAAGAAAAAACCAGGCCAGGGTATGATGTCCGGTAACTCCAGTGTAATTCTGTTGGAGAGCTCTTAATCTCATCATCCCTTAAAATGTGTCTCAATCCTAGGGCATAGAAGTTGAGCTTTTATACTTCTATATTAATTACTCATCCACCAAGGGCTGCCCCAAGGGTGCAAACTCTAGGAACTTCCAGCTGTCGACAAGTATGAGTAGAGCCAAGGTCAGGTGACCAGGGGCACTGTGCAGGCTTCACAGGCAAAGGGATATCAAAGCTAGGTGGGAGAAATGAAGAACTAGTAATGGGAATCCAAGGGGGGATCTGCATGGAGATCCAACTATATACTACAATACTCCCAGTTGGTCCTATTCACATACTAACCACTCTTGAAGCGATTCTTTCTCTATGTACCTTAGCACTATGTGATAGCAATATATACTCTCTTACTATTCTACAAATTTTCTCTCCCCTTGCGAAGAATTTTAACACTATATATTTCCATGACAAAGTTAGGTGTTGGTGGCTCACGCCTGTAATCCTAGTTACTCAGAAGGCTGTGATCTGAGGATCATGGCTTGAAGTCAGACCAAGCAGGAAAGTCTGTGAGGCTCTTATCTCCAAGTAACCAACAAAAAGCCAGAAGTGGAGCTAGATAGCTCAGGTGTAAGTACCAGCCTTGAGCAAAAAGCTCAGAGATAGTGCTTAGGCCCCGAGTTTAAGACCCAGTACTGGTACGGATGGGGGTGAGGTTTTCTCATCACCATATATGCAGGAACTATGTAATATACTGTACACCAGAGCCAGGAACATAATGAACACGAAGTAAATGATTCTAGAATAGGGGCTTTATCAGCTACCAAGTGCTTTGCCACCTATGTCATTTATTGCTCACAAAATACAGAGAAGAATACACTGCACTTCCAACTGTTCGATTTTCTAGCAACAAAGTCTTAGCATACATTGACTCCCCAAATAACTATTAGTTACTGAGAGATGCATCAGAATTATAGCTGATTTCAAGTCCAATTTGCTTTTATCCCACCAACACTCATCAACAAACTGGCTAGGAGTACATTTGGAGATGGAGATAACTAGACACCAGCCTTTGGAAAAGCTACTTCAAGATGCTTTGCTCAAGGAAAAATCCTAGAAGACCCAGTGCTGTGAAAATCAAGATAGCAAATAAATGCCTGATCACATTGATCTGAATCACATGAGGTAGAACAGAATGGAAATTCTTGACTCCAATTGAGACTGAGTTAATTTAGATCAAATTGAACATTAGAGCGCCCTTTGATTCCCTAATTCCCAATATTTTCTCTAAAATGTATGGTGGATGTTAAAATCAGGAGGATGGTGCCGGGGAATGTGGGGATTATGAATTGCTGACTGTTTAAGTCATTCAAATGATTAAGATGTGCCACAAAACCTGTGAAGAGTCAGGCAGGCAAGCAGCACCGTGGCAGAAACTCTCTGCACCTTACTATTCTTCTCTGTCCTAGGATCTTAGGATTTACTATCAACATTAGTGACTCTGAAAGCTTTGCCCAAGCATGGCAGACAGGAAGAACCAGGGTGAAGGTTCTCTCAAAATAGCTCTCAACCAATGGCAGATGAGAGTTGAAAGGTAAAGGCTTTCGCTGTCTCATTCTCCTCACTGGGAGGTTCTGTAATAGATGTTCCTTCTAGAGGTCCCCAAAGTGATCGAGGCTTGGTTGTTCACCCAGATGTCATCTTTCTAACAGCTTAGGTTGTCTTGTTTTCCTAGTCTTCTCTGTCTCCTCTTCCGTACTAGTTCTTTCCAAGAGCAATTGCAAAATAAACTACGTGATCTTGGGGTATCTTAGCGTAGTCTGCTTTACTCCATGCCTGTATACTTATCTGCTCAAAGCAGATAGCCAGACTGATGGTCCAAAGGGCTAAATCAGTCATGTGTAGGAAATAAATCTCCACCAAGTGCCTGTCCTGAAGCACCTCTGACAGTGGTTACATGCCCCTTGAAGGCTGGCTAGAGCAGAAACAGCTCTGCACCACAGCATGGAAAGCAGGATTCTAATACCAGCATGGCCACCAACATCCCGATTAGCCTCTTCTTTTCATCTCTCCGATCTGCTGTTTTTCTCTGCCAGAAACTTACAGAATTGGATTATTAAATCCCTGTGGCCCAATTCCCATGATTCCATGGGAGGGGATGAAGTGTAGGATGTGTTTTTAAAGGTGTATAACTAATAAACAAGCATAGCTCTGGCCTTGTGTAAAGCACTGTTTAATTAGGCACATGAGAGGTTCCAATCTGTCTAGACAGGCTTCTCTCTTTTCCTCCAAGGATGCCTTTAGCCACACTTGCTTTGACACTGTGACAAGGTAGCCTTTGGCTTCAGCCTACAATTTTGTTGGTGATAGTTCAGATGTCATAGAGTTAATTGTGGAACTTTCTTTAGTTTTAGTGCTGTTTGTCTTTCCAAGTGGAACTAGGAAGGTTTCCCTAAGCCAAGGAGGCAATTCAAGTAACTACAGCCACCAAAAATACCTCCTGGTATAGCACTACCTGTCTATCATGAACTAATGGGCTCTTTTACTCCTACTCCCATTTCCCACCTCTGCCCTTGAAGATGAAAACATCTTAGCATTGACAGAGAAGAGATGTGAGAGAAGGCAAGGAGAAGGGGAAGAGGGAGGCAGGGGAGAAATAAGCATTTTAAAAAATGGGGCTGGGAATGTGGCTTAGTAGTAGAGTGCTTGCCTAGCGTGCATGAAGCTCTGGGTTCCATTCCTTAGTATCACATAAGAAGAAAAAGGTGCTATGGTTCAAGTGGTAGAGTGCTAGCCTTGAGCAGAAGCAGCTCAGGAACAGTGCCCAGGCTCTGAGTTCAAGCCCTAGGACATCCAAAATATTAAATAAAATAAAGAAGAATGGAGGGGAAGGGGAAATAGATACGCAGGAGAAAATAAGGGAGGGGGTAGCAGTGTTTAAAAAGAAATGTACTCATTACCTTACTTATGTAGCCTTTAAAAAAAAGAAGAAAGAAGAAAGATAACTGCCCGGAAGCAGCAAGGGGGTAATTTTGCTTTAGTGAATGGCTTCATGCTCTGCAGCCTGACATAGGTACTTAGGGAGTTATTTAGAGCCTTCCCCCCCCCCCCGTCCTCAGACATAGGCAACTTCTCTAATTACCCTCATCCTAGATTCCCCAGCCACATCCTCTGCACATACTTTGTCATTTGAGCCCCAATGTATATCCAGTAATCCTCTTGAGTGAGATTGGGAGTGGCTTCAGGCTGGCTGCTAGCCTCTAGTGTATGAAACATGATGTGTTTCTTCTACATTCATTGTTACTTCCCACACACTCTTCTCTCAGAGTTGTCATAGGTGGTGATCACAGGGTGTGATAGCTTTGCTATGGTGATAGTCTGCCTTAGTTTTTGTAAGCTATCAACTCACAGGGAATATAACTAAAACTTTATGGAAGTCTTGTGATCACCTTGGAATGCAAATGGACCTCAACCCTTCATTCTCAACAAAGGATAGGGTTAGGGTTAGGTTTCATATTAAAAAAAAAAATAAACTGCCCCAAATAAAAACCCATATTAGTTCTCTTTTAATATTTAAAAAAGCATATATACCACAAGAAAGCCCCCTGAGTATGGAGTGTTACTAGTGAATATTACCAAATAACCGAAACGGATTTCATCAGAATGAAAACTTTCTCCAATTAGAAGAGGCTATTAAAAGGAACCCAGAAAATTATACAATGGAACAAAACATATATGACACAAAGAAATACAATGTAGACCCAAAGAGTAACTATAATGGAAAACTAGAAAGTCAAACTATATAGATTTAGAAACGCAAAATACTTGAACATCTCACAAAGAAAGATCTATGGGTGTCCAAAGTGCACAAGACCAAGTGTTGTCTTTCACATGCTCACCGCAGGGAATCCAGAGCAAGTATGCACTTCCTCCTCATTCCCCAGAGCTTTCTCTTCTCTTGAACCATAGCTTTCTGTGCAATCTCATTTCTTCTAGATTATGAATCATGGTCGAAAGAATTCTAGGTTAACGAAAGTTACTTCATTTGAAGGTAACTTGATTAAAGACATCTTGTTCTAAGTCACTTCTTTCAAACTTTCTTTTACCCAATTAGCTTACAACATTCCTGGAGGAGTCAACTCAGCCAGGATTGCCATTGCCTTGCTTGGTGTGGCCAACATACACACTTAACTCCATCGAGAGGAGCCTGTCCAAGGCTCTGTGAGTTTGAAGGATCTGGTACCAAGATGATTCAAGCAGAGAGAGATTTACAGCAGACCCAGCCCCAGGGGTTCCTTGCCCGAGCTCACACCATTCACCCCTGAGCGAGGCCGTTCCTCATTAACGTTGCCAGCAGCTGAAAGTCTCACACGAAATTATTGCGCTGTGTTCATCTCACCCTGAGAACATATCCAGTTCTTGGACTGTAAACAAAGACTTGAGCTCCTTCCTTCAGCTGAGCCGCTAGTGTTTGATGTGTTCCCCAACCACATTTTCAAGCTCTGCCAATACAGCAAAATATTTCCATCCTTGTTCCTGGGTCTGTTATCGCTAATAAGATAGTCATACTGATATACACGTATATAATTCATTTTAATAGGGTTGAATTTGGAGGTAAAAAAGATACTAAAATACAATCAGATTAAATGTGCTCATAAAAAGGTTGAGACTGTGAATGAGTTTAATGACTTCTTAGTATGGTCTCTGGATCTAACTTCATTCACAGATTCCTTTATTCATTTGTGGTGTAAGTACTTCCTAATACCATGCGTGTCAAACTATGTATTCAGTGTGAGGAAAACTTTCTCCCCAAGAAACAAAAAGAAAATTGAATTGCATACAAATGCCATATTCTCTACCAAGTACCTGGAATTATTTTGTGTGAAAAATTCTATAGAAAGAAGTTTGAGGGAAAATACAGAAGAATAGCTTTAATCATTAACTTGAAGATTTCCATTTTCTTGAGACAGAAAATTATATACAAAAAGTATTTACTGGTAATAATAAGCAAAGGGAAAATGTAGAATCGTCATTCATAAGTAGAACTAGAATTAGCAAATCACTTTTTCCAATAGGATATTTTTATTAGCTGAGATTTTTCTGTGAAATAACCACCTTTCTGCAATATCCTTAAATCTTTAAAAAAAAAATCCCTCTTAAAATTTTTATCTGGGGTTCTTAAATATGTAAAGAATTCGACAAAGTGCTTGATAAAAAATAAATGTGATGTAACCGCAACAACAAGAGAGACAGCAATAGTAACAAAAGAAAGTTATAAGGTAGCTGGTACAACAGGAAGTGTAGTTTTCATCCTAGCCATAATAATAGTAGATATTATAATAATGGGAGCTAAAGAACCTTAGAAATCAGGTTCTTGATATTGAGCTTAAAAAACACTCCATCTACTCAGTCATTAACCTTTCCAAGTTTTATCACCAGACTCTCCAATTCTCTTCTACAGAACAAACAGTCTAAATGGCAACTCCTCTAAATGGTAACTACTTAAAGATCATAACAAACATTTAAAAAATAAAAAATGATTAGAATCATAGAAGAAATGTTTATCATACTCATAGAAATGCATGTCTGTTCTCTGCCTGCAGCCTCCTGAAGACTTAATTCACACCTGATCCATGTAGAGCACCTCTGGCGATCAAACCCACTCAGATCACAGCAAAAGTTCAAGTAATACTTCAGCATCCTCCATTTCCTTCTATGGAAGGTATGGGAAATGCTGCAGTGTAACTTTAAATAATTTTGCTCTTCTAGAGGAATTGAGGGAATGACTACCTACAATAAATGTGGAAAATATAATGTCATAGTGTCTAATCATACAGTCTGGATCTCATAAATACTGAAAAAGGCATAGTAATGTTTTTAGAATATCTTAGTGTTTTTAAAAGAATCAGACATTGTTGAGTATTGGTGGCTCATGCCTGTAATCATAACTCCTCAGGAGGTTGAGATCTGAGGATCAAGGTTCAAAACCAGTCTAAGCAGAAAAGGCCCTATGAGACTCTTACCGCCAACTGAAAATGGAGCTGTGGCTCAAAGTAGTAGGCCCTTAGCATTGAGCAGCAGGAAGAGCTTAGAGACAGTATCCAGGCCCTGAGTTCAAGCCCCACAACTGAAAACAAAAATCAGACATCTTTGTAAAGAAAGAAAATCTCAACTTCTGTAACGAGTGCCTGAGGATGTTGTAGGGAAAGCACAGTAGGATGTGAGGTCAGTCATGAAGAGGCCAAAAGAGGGGGAAGAGCTGAGCATGACCTCCCCTGTCTACCAAGAAGACAAGTCAGGGAGAACTATTCTACTATGAAGACAAGGAGGACATCTAAGAGATGGAGTCAACTTACCAGCCAGCTGCATGACCTGTAGGTGTGGCTGCAGAGAACAGAGAGAGGGCCATGATGCGGAGTATGGGAGGTTTGTGTGGCCATCCAGGCAAGTGTAAACTGTCAGCCTCACCAATACCCAGGTTGGAATAGGCCCTGGCTAGACAGGAAAAGTGAGAGACGGGACCCCGCGTGGAGCATATCATTCCCTGTTCCATTCCTGAGCACTTGGACTACTTCAGTGCTAGGGATACAGCAAATACAATGCCAACTTTAACCCCATGGAGGAGATGCAGGTCAAGTGAATCCATATTTGTACTATGACACAGTAAATTCTCTAATATAATAGCTGAGGTATTCTAAGTATTCTCTTCATAACTGCACCCAGCTATAAAGTTATATGAATTCACTGTAGTCTCAAAAAGCCCTGTTGCACTGAATAAAACAGAACACCCTCAAAATTGACCAGTAGAAATGATCTACCACAGAGGTCCAGTTACAAAGGTAATGGGAAAGCTGAATAAGGAAATAGAAAATGCTAAGACAGTTCAAAAAACCAGCCCAAACAAGATACAACCATGCCAAAGGGATCTATTTTAGAGGCACAGAGCCACAAACCAAGCATACGTAGAAGAAGCCAAATGCACCGAGGCTGCCCAGCAGCAGCTGAGACAGGGAGAAATGGCTTTCATTACTTGGTTTTCCTCTTCTTCGGCACTCCTACCTTCTGCCAATGCTTCTTATGCATTCTTATGGATTGTCATTACTATTTAACAGGTTGGAAAAAATACTGAGCCTCCTAGAGTTAGGGCACTTGCTCCAAGTCAGACCATAATTAGCAGAATCAATAGTCAAACAATTCAACCTTTTAACATAGCTCAAGTTCTTCCTACTGCTGTTCTTACCATCCAATGACCTGAGATAGTCGAAGGCTACATAACGAAAGAATAAGGCAGATGACCTACTTACAGGGAGTGATAGAATAGGCAAGAAGCTTCAGGCTAGTGGAAACTAAATTTTTTTAATGAAATGGATGAGATGCCAACAAAAATCCTTTTCAATTCTCCCCTTGCAAAGGCAACTCCACTTGTACTTTGATCTTTGACCTGGACCCATACAATTAATTCCACATCATATTTCTCCATATTGCTCTCTAAGGAGAATCGAGTTTACACTTCCCCCCAATCCAAACCATAACAGTACTTAATTAGGTGATAATTTATGTAGTACTTACCATGAACTCTTGGCACTTGCTGGAGGAGGCTGTACAAGTATATACGTGTTATCACCTGACTACATCAAGAAACAGGGCCTGGGCATTGGCAAGGTGTCTTGGGCTTTACAAGGTATCAAATGACTTTTATAACCCTGTAGTACCTGGCTCTCTAGTAGGCAGAACTGTCTCTAGTGTGTATTAATATACTGAATATTATGCCCACATGTGCTTAAAACACTGATTCTGAACATGTCAAAACGACAAGGAGCCTGGAAAATCAGAGAAACAGATGTTGCATGAATAGTAGGCCTTCTCAGGGCCCATCATTCAATCTTGGGGAAAGGGTGCAATAGGGAGACATCATTCAAACCTACTCAATGGAAAATTAACAGACACAGTCTGTGGTGGTAATGAGCCTCTGGACACTGACTTCTACCCTCTTGCCCTAGCCTCATTGAGACTAGTTTAGGAATGGTCCTTTTCCAGGTACTCCATGAGGTCTGCAAAGGTCACAGTTGCATGACCCCAAAGTATTAAAGATCCTCCTTTAAATAACACACACTTGTCATGAGAGGTGATCCCGAAGGGACTGCAAGCTGAGACTTGACTGAACATGCAAACCGGAGTTCATGCATTAGAGAGAGGAGCAACGAAACTTTCTTGCCTGTTCCCTGTTCTTGTTATATATGGGAACAAAAGAGAAACAGAACCCAAAGGCTGCAATTTGGGTTCTTGATTATAACCTTGCATCTGTCCTCTATTTAAGTTAAATTCATCTCGTAGTAATAGTACCTCTTTATTGTCTCCTGGTCAATTGGAGAGAACACAAAATAGGACCTGAGTATTGCTCTGTGCATGAACCAGTTTAATCCAAACCTGTGACCACAAATCAGAAAGACCACATAGATCATATCTGGGAAATCCACAAAAAGGAGTCCTACCATACATGAGCCCTACCATACATGCAGATCACTCCATGGTTTGTGTAAGAACCACCTAGCACATCATCCTCAGACCTATCATCGGGCTGGAAATCTGCTCTAGCTTCATGGTTTTGCCTTGATCTCTTTTGTGAAGTTCTGACCACTTACAGGACCAGGAGCTACAGCTACAGTGCTCGTACACATAACACTTATCTGTACACATCTTTTCCTGGCTTTTTACTTTTTGCTCCTGGCTCCTTCCATGAGAACAGCATGGTCCTCTGGCTCCCTGTGGACAAACCCTCCTGAGTTGCTAAACAGAAAATCCACATCCAGGGGAGAAAGGAGACAGGAAGAAAGGCTGATCAATGGTCCTAAACTGCCATGTAGGAGGGTGTAGTTCCAGTACACTGTTGGATGCCATAGCAAATTATAGATAAAGATTGTATACTATTTAACTCAAAGTCCGGATTCTGAGTGTTTTCATGATGAAGATGTGATAAGAGGTATCTATTTTAATCTGTATTTCACAAATGGAACACAACATTAACTAGTACTATACCACTGTGTACATTTTTTAAGTATTCATTAAAAACCCACCTATGATATAAAATGAATGTTTGAATGTTTTAGACTGATATTTCAGTCTAAAATGGAAGTAGTATGTTCCTAGATGCTATTTCTAGACAAACCCAGTGTGCCTCTCAAATAGTACTAAAACCAAATATACAATATTTTTACTAACCATGTGCTTATTTTTCTCCAAAAATTCTTTTAGCATCCAAAAGTGGTTGTAAAACTTTGTTCTGGGTACTCTGGGTATAAAAAAAAAAGGTAAACAATAATGTATACTCCCTTTGTGGAAATCACAACTCTAGAAATGAGGTACAAGAAACAGTTGGTTCTAGAAAATTCAAATGATAGAATAGAATCTCTGTGCTGCAATTCAAATGACAGAAGAATAGAATCTCTGTGCTGCAAGATTTCAGAAATCCAGTCTAATAGCCATGAGTTCAACACCTCCAGACTCATGAGTTTTATATCAAACCATTTCATCTTGGAACAACACCGGATGGTGGATATTTCTCAAATAAGGCTGAAATTCATATATTAGTGGCTTCTGCCAATAGCTGTACATTAGACTCATAGGGGAAAAAATTAAGTCTTCTATACTAATGGTACTGATGATTAACTATTTAAAATTAGACCAAAATAAATACCAGGAATCAGGTACTCAAAAGTGAGGAGTGTGATCAAGGGAGGGGTAAACAAATGAAGTTAGAAAGGGGGAAATTACAGTCATAAAATTCCATACATATCCTACAAAATTAAGAAAATTGAAGGAAGGGATAGGAATGGGAGAGAGAATAATGACAGGGGTTATATTGATCAAGTCATATTGTATTCGTATACGACTATGGCGAATGGCAAATCCTCTGTGCAACTATTTAAAGATAAAAATATTTTTTTAATCAAGAAGTAAATAAAACTACTTACCACTCTACCCCTGGAATTTTTTTCTCTTTTAAGACATGACATCTCTGATTCCTTAAGTCTTACTTGATGCTCTATAATTGCATGTGATCGCAATTATATTACAGTTATAATTCTTCTGTTCATTGTTGGGGGTTGTCCTAACAAGTGTCAGGCCATGAGGTTGAACCTCAGTATCATCAAAATAAGTAAATGATTATTCTTCTCACTTTTCTTTCAGTTCATCTTGTCACTCCTTTTGAGAATACATTCCTTTTGAGAATACACTCCTTTTGAGAAGGCATAATAATGCTAATCTAGAGACCAGGGTGAGTTAAAATAGAGAGGAAATAATACTATTAGTTTACTAAGTAACACTTGCTTTCTTGGACAGCCACATCACACTTGCTGATACGATGCTATAATTCATACGAGTTCCAATTTGGTGACATGGCTTATTTATTTATATGACAGATTTGGGAAATGGCTCCTCTTGACACCACTGGTAACAACCAAGGATTCCCATCCTGTCTTCAACCTGGCAACATGTACCCTATTTTCTAGAGCTCATGGGAACCTAACCTCTGTGGCCAGCAGATTTCCTTCTGTTTGTGTAAATGGCAGTAAAGAGAGTCTTAAAGAGTTCCTCCACGGTGACCCACAGTCTAACCATCAAACCACCTGCACCTCCACTACTCTCCTCCAAGCTGTGAGATGTCTCCATAGAACTTATCCAAAAGCAAAGCTTAATCCTCTGTCTGCCTCCTTGTCTGCTTCATCCATAGTCCACATCTCAGGAAAGTCATTGAGATGCCCTCGAACCAAGCCAGAGCATCCATGCTTCCTCAGAAACTCTGCGGTCACCTTCTGTCACAAGCAAAAGAGCAACAGCAGCGGCTAGTGGCATGGGGAATGTGGAGGAAGCCAGGGTATAAAACATCCTGTCGGAAACCTTTGAACAAGTGGTGTACAGTAAACAACAACAACAAAGATAGTTGAAACAGATCCTGTCCAGGGTATGAGTACTAGTGGGAGGGGGAGAGATGAACAGAAAGGTGTGAGAGGATACATCTGGTCAAAATAGTTTACCTACACATGTGAAAATGGAACATGAAAGCTCCGAGACCCTTTGCTACCAGGAAGACAAGTGTAGGTTAACTCTGGATACATCCCTGATGACTTGGCTCACCCCGCAGCTCTTCTCACTCAGGACCAGAGGGGGAATACCTTCCCAGTGCCTCTTCTGTGATTGGTGAAAAGCTTTGATTGGTTCATGAGGGAGGCTTGTGACTGGCAGAACTGAAAGTTAGGTAAATGCCAAGCTGTGATTGGTGGAATTACAATCTGAGCACAAGCTTGTCACACCCATTTTCTAGCTATATAGACAGGCTATTTAACACTCTTGTTGGATTAATTGCTATGGGGATCCTCTCTCTTGTACACTACTTGTTGTAATATTAGGCCCAACAAAGACTTATTCTGAGAAGTCTTTTGCATACTTGTGGTCTTTGTCATGGTTATAGATTAAGCTGGTTCCAAGAAGAATGGATAGAACCTGGGAATTATAGCCCTCTCTGTAGCAGCAGCAGCAGTAATAGGAAGGAGGTAGCTATGGGTTCCAGAAAGCCATTGAAAGCTAAGGACCTCAGTATCTGAATCTCAGAGCTGTAGCACTAAGAGATTAAGATAAAGCTCTGAGCTATAACTGTAGGAAGCTGATGAAGAGTTCTAAACGAGGGCAGAAACTGCAAGAAACTGTAGATTACAAACAACAAGAAAGCCAGGCATCAGTGGCTTATGCCTGTAATCCTAGCTGCTCATGAGGCTGAGATCTGAGGATCCTGGTTCAAAGCCAGCCCGGGCAGAAAAGTCTGTGAAACTCTCATCTCCAATGAACCACCAGAAAGCTGGAAGTGACACTGTGGCTCAAGTGGTAGAGTGCTAGCTTTCAGCTGAAGAGCTGAGGGACAGGGCCCGGGCCCAGAGTTCAAGCCCCACGACTGACAAAAAAAGAAAAAAGAAAGAAAAGAAGGTCAGCTGCAGAACTGGCAAGATGAGAGATGGTGAAGCTGACAGTACCTGAGCCATGAGGTTGTGAGGAACCAAAGGCAGAGGCTGAGCCCCTAAGAACTGCATGCCCCAGTTAGGAGTGTCCAAGAGAGCCACCAAAGGTTAAAGAACCGAGGCTCAGGAGTTATGATTCAGATACAGGGGGTTGGCACACTAAAAGCCACAACTCTAAGCACTCTGGCTTAAGGCTACAATACTCTTAAGTTTGGAAGCCCAACCTGTAAGCCTCTAGAACTGAAGGCCATCGGTGCTAAGAGAAATGCTCTTTGCCTGTCTACAATTTCAATTTGGGTAGAGTAGAATAACCTCAAGCTAGCTGTAATACTGGTATTGCTTCTAATTCAAATTTTCTCCTCTAACAAGAGAAAAACATTATCTTCTCCTTCTCCTCATGTTTCTCTCTGGAGAGAGAGGGGAGGGAGGAAGAGAAAAAGAGAGAGAGAGAAAGAGAGAGAGAGAGAGAGAGAGAGGCTGCTAGACCTACCTGTCAGATAGCATTCTGAATGTGGTCAATCCACTACCTTTTCCACATAGCTATACCAGCATCTTACTGGCCATATGTGTCCTTCTGAGATAACAGGACCGCAGCAAAGACCCAAAGAAATGCTCAGTTTCAGAATACTCATCATATTCCTTTCAACAGAGTTTAGTGATCCCATCAAAACCCAGAAGCGAGATTAATCATGTGGGATTTCTTCTATACGACAATGTTGTCTCCAGAAAGCCACCTGGCAGCAGACACTCACTGATAAATTTCAGGCATCTCACCTGAAATGAGGAGATAGTGTCGACTTGTGCCACCCACTCTGCTGGGTGCCAGGAATGACTCCAGCCCAGCCTTTCCAACCCGTTGGCATGGAAGAGGAGTGGAGGTGATGAAGGGCAGGCTTCGGTAATACAGAACAAGCAGTTCTTCATGTGGTATAGAGGGAGCTTGACCAATAATGAAGGCCTGATTGAGGGAGGATGATGGTGAGACCGACAATGCGAGAGGAAGCCAAATGACCGGTGACATTTACAAAGATCTCCGCAGCAACGATCTGAGTGGTGGACTTGAGGTGGGAGGGAGGGAGAGAGTCGCAAAGCATTTCCTCAGCCTTCTCGTGCACCTCTATTCCTACGCAGGTAGCTCTCACCTCATTAGCTCTCTCATCTTAGGAGTAAAGCCCACCCTCCACCTCTAGCCCAACCCATGAAAATTGTGGACACAGACTTCCATTATGGGCTACCCCTCAGCCGCCGCCCACTCCAGATCCCACCCACAGACTTCGAGCCTCGCCTTCTCTCAATAGCCTCATTAACCAGGCAGCACCTTGGAGAAGGCAGGGGAAAAGGCCCCAGGCAAGTTTGTCTTGGGGGGAGGGGGTTTCAGTGAATTTCATTTCTCTATCAATTAAACCATAGACCTAGAACCTCACAAGGAACAAAGGTGGCCTTATAGTCCATGCGTCTGAACGATTGTCAATATAAGATTTTGTGCTTCTGCCCAAAAGACCCCAGAAAATTAGAGATGTCCCCATAATATTTTAACCTCCTTTTAAGTGTTAGCAACTTACTTGGGATGGGCACTATGGGTTGGGGGTATAGGAGGTCATCACTTAGCATCCAGGGCTCAAGTGCTAGGTGATGAAAGCAAATTAATTCATTCTCTCTCAACTCAAATGTCACCATTTGCCTTAGAGGACAAAGGGAGCAACGTTGCCTTATGCCTGAGATATAGGAAGCTGTAGTGAATTACAGTAGCTAGTACTCCTCACAAGTCATTCTATGTTTAATGGCTTCTTTGAAAACACGGGATGTGTATTCTTTCCCAGATACTGTGCAGTCTTGGGGAGTGATAAAGAAAAGCAAGTCGCTCCTGAGCCTCCAGAATTCAGAGCCAGATGGACGAAGGGTCAGCCAGGATCATGACAGGAAGCAGATGGCTTTCTCACTGAGATTTGTGAGGGACTTCAAAGGAGAGAATACTCTGGAGGTGTGATCAGGGTCAAAGAAATTCACAAGGGATGTTGGGATACCCAGAGACCAGCTACAGCAGGAAGCTATAACTGCCTGTCAGCTTGAAGAGGTAGAAGAGCAGACAATTTCACTGTGGTATGTCCAGTTGGAGTTGCTCTCCCTCAGCCTCCAGATCTATGAACTTTGATCAATAGCCATTACCAGATCTGTGAGACAATGTTGTAACAGCATGAAGCAGAGTAAGACAGGGTCCTGGGGTCAGGAGGAGGCTAAAAGATGGTGGTCTAACTTTCTTGAGTCTTTGGTTTCCCAATCAGCTTCTCAGTGACATCTAACCTTTCACCCCTGGCTCATGTGTTTCTGCAGAATCTACCCATGCTCTGGTGCTAGCCACACAGAAGGAAAGATAACGCAAAGAGCAGGAAAGAGCACGGGTCTTTCAGTGTGTATGCAAAGGCTCAAACCATCCTTTGCCAGGAGATCTATGGTGGCTTCCCACAGTGCAGAAAGATCTGCAGTGCAGGAGGCAAGAATTCTTGCTTGGTTTCTATCTTTATGGTCTTGGAAGCCGTTAGTAGGTCATTGCACATTTCTGCACCTCTGTTTCTTCCTCTGCGTAATGTCTAAGAAATTTCACATAATTGTTAGCCTGCGAGGATATGAGACCTGCATGCGATTCAAGTCTCCCCACAGGAAGAGCAAAACCTGTCAGACCTGCAACCTAACTTCCTTACTTTTCCTCACTGACCTTCTCTTTTGGCCACAGAAATCCCACTGGATTTCTAACACTTTTGATTCTTTTTGGGCAATGTGGCCACCCTACCTGCTAGATGTCAGCAGCACAGAGAAACTGAGAAAAATCGACAACACAGAGACTCTTCAGGCATCACCTTATGCACTAGTGTCTCTCAGGGCCTTGGAACAAACTTGGCATTTATGGTTGCATACAGAGACTGATATCTGGGAGTATCTGGGGTCCTGAGGATGGTTAAATATATAATGAAAGCTGTAAGCCTCTTCTCAGAAAGGCACGGATGCAAAACTTGTACAGCCAGCTAGGTTGGCCCTAATTGTGATATCTAAAGTGCATGATGATTAGGGGACTCTAATCGCCTGAAATCTTACATTATATTTCAATACAGAAGCTTAAGAAGCTGTGACCTCTATCATGAATGCCTGTGAAATTTTGGTTCTGTTTGCCCTGCTCTGTGTGGTTCTGACGGGGTTGTCAATCATAGGACTTCATCTTGTCAACTATAGGCAGCACAGCCTTGACTGGCCAAGGCTGAGAACAGTGCTTCATCTCAAGAAACCCAAGGGCCAATAGAGTGTTTTCAGGGTATCTGAATAGATATTAGGGAAGAGAGCTGTATTGTTTTTCCTTTGGATGATAGTTGGTCCCAACCAACTGTATAAGCAGGGAACCATCCAAAATGACTCTTGCTGTCATGGTGCTGTGGTGCAAGTGGTAGAGCACTAGCCTTTAGCTGAAGAGCTGAGGGACAAAATCCAGGCCCACAGTTCAAGCCCCATGACCAACAACAACAAAAAAGGAAACCTAGAACAGAGAAAAGGAAGCAAGCCAGGCACCAGTAACTCATGACTGGAAGCCAGCTGAGGCAAAGGTAATCAAGATCCCTACTTAAGGGATCTTATTCTCTTCTTATCTAGGCATTGTGGTGTTTGTCTGTCATTGCAGCTACTACATGGGATGCTAAGATAAAGTTCCAGGCCAGTCTGGGCAAGAAAGTTCATGAAAATCCATCCCAATGACAAAAGGTAGGCACGGGGGCACGTACCCATCATTCAAGCTACCATGGGAAACATTTTATATTTGGTCCAAGCACATGCCCACATATACAGAAGTGAAATCCTATATCAAAAAGTAATCAAAGAAAAGGAAGACTGTAGGCATGGCTAGGTGCTAGAGTAGCTGTCTAACAAGAAAAAGGTCCTGAGTTCAAACCCTAGCACTGAAGAAGGAGAAAAGGAAGAAGTAGTAAAAGTGGAAAGATGATCTTCCTTGTCTAGTTTACATCCCTCATTGCAGTCATGGGCTTCCTAATATTGACAAAATTAGTGCTATTGTGGTTGTTTAGTTAGATAATGGTGATGTGTGTGGATGTGTGTGTGTGTGTGTGTGCGCTTCCTATTACTTGCAAGCAAAATTGAAATGTTCTCACACGTGTCAGAGAGCCCTAATCTGGTTTGGGGTTGGGTATCCTATGGGGATAACTGCAAGGAAGTCAAACAAATCAAAACAGGCAGCAGTCTGGCTGTTCTGATCCCCCAGAAGGGGGCAAAAGAACTGCTGAAGCTCCGGCTTCTGCTCCTCCCCAGCAGATGGGCAGAACTTCAGCAAAGGGCAAGTGCTGGGGAGCGCAGCCACCACGACGTCTGGAGGCATCACCTACTGGGAAAAGCCTGACCGCTTGTGCGCAAGGCCTGGACTGGGAGCTTCCATGTATGTTCGGCCGTCCCCTTCCACGGCACAGTCACTGCCATGGATGTCAAAAGTCACATGGTTTCACACAGGAAGGAGAGGATGACTAAGAGGCCTGTGGTGTCAGGATGGAGGCCCTGCTGTAGAATGCGCCTGGAGCCTCAGGGCCCAGTGGGGGAGGAAGTTGGAAGTGTGGTCGAGAAGCTGGGGTAGGACTGTATCTGCAGTAGGATTCATGAAAAGATGTAGCCACGCAGCTATGAGCAGCAGATGAAGGAGAAACAGGGCCGAGGCAGATGAGCATGACTTAGAGCAGGACTGGGCTGGAAGATGCGCAGTGCTGTCTCTCTCCAACCTCTTCCTCCAGATTTGAGGCCAAGCACAGAGAAACACAAGAGCCACACCGGAGTTGCCTGCAGAAATCTTTTTTTTTTTTTTTTTTTTTTTTTAAATTTAATTTTATTTGTGAACATACTGTACACAGGAGTTACAGTTACATGGGCAGGATAATGCGTACATTTCTTACCAAGCATTGCAGCCTCCTCCTTTGTTTATCCTTCACATCCCTTCCCAGCCTCCCCCCTCCCCCCCTAATCCCAATCCTTCTTCTCCCCCCCCTCCCCCCCCCCCCCCCCCGCACCAACTATAACCAGCTCTTTCTAGTCTGAAAGCCCAATTTTGCAGTGGCTTTTAAAACGTTGTGTTAAATGTTTTCGTAAGTTTTGTTGTGTGTGTGGCATGGAGAGAATATTTTTCACTGATCTTCTATTAAATCTATGGTTCTGCATTCTTCACTTCACCCTGAACACCTGAAGATCTGGGCTCGTGGGCCAGTCAAAGCTTTGGTGTTACCTCTAAGGTACTTCATGCTTAGGAGGCAGTCAGTGTCCAGCCACTGGAAGAATAAATACCACACAATAAGGCGGTAGGGTTTCTTTTCCCCTCCTCTATTGTAAAAATGAGTTAGAAGAAAAGCAGCTATTGTTCTAAACTATTTGGAGGAGTGAATTTTTTTACTCTAAAGAAATCAGCAAACTTCTATTGCTCTAGGCTTGTGGCCAGGTCTTTAAAATATTTTTGTTATAGTAATATTTTTCTAACCATATTTGCTAAAATAAGACTTGACCTTAATTTGTTCTTTTACCACAATTCAAGTCAACAAACCATAGGAGGGCTAGAAGCAACTAATGAAAAGTAACTCAAGAAATGAAGACCATCTACATTAAATTGCAATAGTAAACAAACGTATTAATGTGCCACACAGTCTCACACAAACCAACACACATACACAACTAAATATACAAGAGGGAGATAAGAGAAAACCATATGGATAAATTACCACTTGTTCCCTTTGAGGATTTAAGAGGAACCTTCACATAAAGATTTTGAGCACTCCCCAAGTAAAGACATTGGTCTAACTTGAATCATTCTGCATTTCTCAACTTAACTCAGCACCAAATAACTCACAATAAATCAAGCTGTTCACTACAACACTCATTCGAGTGACAGGACCTAGAGTTAATATGAGACCGTCCATTCCACTTTGTCTTTAGCAATGACATGCCGAATCCTGTACTAGATTCCCACGCTTCTACCCAGGCACAGAATGTAGGCAAGTTAACTCAACTCTCAAAGCTATGCTCTCTCACAGTAAGAATTTGTTAAGTTCACTCTTACGTATAGGCACTATTCTAGTTACTTAGCTAAATAACAGCACATGAAGAAAGACCAAAATGCTTGATATAAAATATAGATAAATACATCACTGCTATCTTGAGGATTAAATGGAGAAAGAATTACACAGCACCTCTCAGATTAATAGTTTAAAACAAATAAAAAACTAAATTTTTTTGTCGTAGGGCTTGAACTTGGGGCCTGGGTGCTGTTCCTGAGCTTTTTTGCTCAAGGTTAATGCTCTACAACTTGAGTCATAACTCCACTTCTGGCTTTTTGTTGGTTAATTAGAGCAAATAGTCTCAGACTTGCTTGCCAAGGCTGGCTTCCAATCACAACCCTCAGATCTCAGCCTCCTGAGTGGCTGGAATTACCGGTGTGAGCCACCAGTGCTTGGCTGAAATTGTTGTTTTGGTGGTTGTTTGTTTTGTTTTGAAGGGACACGATGAGCTCATTCTGTGGACGCTGAGCTGTTTCTGGTGTTTAGACACCTGACTTTTCCCATGCCTCTGTTACCTCACCTGCATATTAAGCCATCCTACAGACCTTTCCAACCAGCAGCAGGAATTCCGTGAATAAAGAAGAAAGAACAGATTGCCTTTTTAACAAACACAGAACATTTATAAAGTGAGAAACTTGATTGAAAGAATGGTATTCAATAAGAAAGAATCTAAGTAGAGATGTGAGGAGGTAAAAGCAAAGAATAGAGAAGTAAATGAGACTTCAAAAAACTCATAGAAAGCAATGACTCTCTCTGGTCAGGGATATCTCCCCTGGACTCTAATACTAAATTTTCAACAAACTCCTAAATATTGACACTTCCAAATAAGCACCCCTTCCCTTGAAAGTGCTTCTTCCTCTTCTGTAACCCACTGCGTTGATGACGCTGCACCCAGTGGAGCCATCTGCTAGCAGAGTCAGCCCATCATTGTTTTTTCTTTTTCACCCTTCCATAGCAGCCATAATAAGACAAAAAAAAAAAGCTAAAAGGGGTGGCATCTGATTCACTTTGGAAAAGAGGTGTTAGCAATTCCACTCCTAAATATTCGCTTAAGAGCAGTGAAAACTTATGTTCACACCTATGCACAAATGTTTTGAACAGAATTAGTCCCATTAGTCTAAACAAAATAGAAGCAATCCAAATGTTCATCCAATTGATGAATGAAAATGTGGCATATCCATTCAAGGGAATATTATTCAGCAATAACAACTGCCAACTCTGCCACATTGGGAAACATTGTACTAGAGGAACGTAGCTTTACACAAATGCCATGCGTTTTATGATTCTATTCCTATGGAATGTCCATAATCCATACAAATCCACAGGCAACTCTATAGAAGTGGAAAATAGATTCGAGGTTGCCAGAAACTAAGGGTAGGAAGGAATGGGGAGTGATTGCTAATGGGTTTTGTGTTTCTTTTGGAGTCCATGAAAATATTCTGAAATTTGATAATGGTGATTGTTAGACAAATCTGAATATTGTAAAGCCACTAAATTATACATTTTACAAGGGTAAATTTTATGATTTGTGACTACATCTTGAAAAACTATATTTTCTAAAACCTGTAGCATATGTATAGTGCTCCACAGTTCCCAAAGCTCTTTCATAATTTTTGTCAAGTGTGCATTAGATAAAAGACCTAAAATGCAATGTCTACTTCCTTCCCTGCATTTGCCTTAAAAGCAGATCATACAGAGGAATTATTATGTGGATTTCAGAAACTGCATAACTTTCAACCACAGTACTAGAAATCACTCACGTGTTTAGGGTCAAGAAATAAAGAAGAAAGACTTCTTAAGGTACAATCGTAATAGTACAAACATTTCAGGAAAGAAGATTCAAATAGAAACGGTGATAATTGATCAAGAATGAGAGTAAATCCAGAAAGTGTCCTAAGTATCATAATAGACGTATTAGCCATGCCAAGATAAAAGCACAAGGTCAGGGGCAATGCCAACAATCTCCCAATTTGAGATTAGTGTTAAAAGTCCTTGTGTGCAACATTGCTGTTAACTTGAGATTAATTCCACGGTACTAATTTCCCAGGGCTCTGAGCCACATGCACTGAAGGAGACAGGCTCTGGCTGGCAGTTGAGCCAGCTGGGATCCATTACTTGTTTCATTTTGCTTAAGCCGCCGGTGTTTCCTTTTTTTTTGTAAGATAAAAAAAAATGGAGGTAGATTGTTGATCAGTTTTCATCAGCCATTTTTTTCTCTTTCTCCATCTAAGAAATGGGCTTTCGGGTTCTTAGTAATATCTGTTCTTATTTGCAGAAGAATTCCATCTTCTGTGGTCGCTCGAGCTGTGTTTGTTTTAGGGAAGCCATGCTGTCAGTCAGACCAGTGGGTAGGAAACTTGGGAAAATACAATAGAACTTAAAATGCACAAGCACTCTCTTCTGGCTCACTGACAAAGCCAGAAATAAAAGAACAAGAACACAAACATGGAGAAAAAAATCTGCTGTTTGATTTATAACAGTGACAACCTAGGTAATAATATATTTAATATATCGTATTATGGCTACTACTCATATAATTACAATAATTATTATGATGTAGTAACATAGTAACAGGCACTTACAGTTGCTGAGAATGCACTGCATACCAGGCACTGTTGTAAGCAAGCTAGATGGAGCTAGCTTGTCTAGCCAGCCAAGTAGATAGTTTATCATTCACATTGCAATTAAGGAATTTAAGGAGTTTGTGTCTGCACAGTGTGTCTTTGTAACTGAACAGGGTCACGGAATTAGGAAGTTGTTTCCTAATATTTGCAGCAGTTGACAAAACTCATTTCCGTGTGCCTCACATAATGTATTTAGTGAAGGGACACATTGATGGCTGTAGGTGTTTTGGTTCAGAGGAAGCTTTTCACAATTTAGGAGCAGTTACTCTAATTAGTGGCAATTAATCAGAAATCAGAGCTCAATCAGATGAGTGACTCAAACAGTTCTTTGGTGAATTGGTATGGGGTTGGGGGTGTCTACATCCATTCTTTTTTTTAACCCACAGTTTATTCAACAATTACTGAAACTTCATAACAGCCAACAATGATAATGTACAGAAAACACTATAAGAAAAGTTGTGGTGGGCTGGGAAGGTGGTTCAGTGGCAGAGTGCTTGCCTTGCATGCATGAGGCCCTGGGTTCAATTCCTCAGCACCACATAAGCAGAAAAAAGCCAGAAGTGGCACTGTGGCTCAAGTGGTAGAGCCTTGAGCCTTGAGCTGAGGGACAGAGCCCAGCCCCAGAGTTCACACCCCATGACCGATAAATAAATAAATAAATATATCTGTATACATATACAGATATATATATATGGTACAATGGAGGAAAGTGGAGAAGTAGAGCTTATAGTCAGATAATTCCAAAAGAGATTTTTTTTCAACAAGTTACTACTAACATATATTGTGCATGTAAAGCATTTTAATATGTTTTTTTAGGTACTTTTAAATGGAAGAGAAAATCTAAATATTCCTAAAATATCTGCCTAATATATCCTAATCAGATTGCAGATTTTAAACATGAAGTGACAGTGTTCCATGTTGAGCTAATGCATCAGGCTGTTAGCTGTTATAATTCCACGACACATTATACAAGTCAATGGACTAGATACAATCATGAGAAAAGTATTCGGTTCAAGGAGATAAAGTAACCTGCTCATGGTCATACAGGTAGTGGCCATACAGTTGATTCTCCTGGCACAATTTTAGATGATAAACTATTTTGGGCATAGTATCATACAAGTTTTCTCAAGGTACAGGAAAGAGACTCACATAAACTCACCCAAAGTTTCTTGTTTGAATGAAAATCAAGACTTTAAGTAAGCAGCAGGGAGATAGGGTTAAATACCAGCACAAATCAGACCATGGAAATCACAAGCTCAAGACTTTCAGCCAATCAAGTATTTCTCCATAATGTTACTTCATTGGAGAGAAGTTTGTGTGGAACTGTAATCTGTCTATTGAAGGGTGTTTTTATCGTCCGCTTAACATTTCAGACGAAATATTTTATTGCATTTGATGTTAGTTAAACACTTAACATGAGCTCTTCACGCCTACAATTCAATACATGTTCTGACTATATTAAGCAAATATTTAAGAAACATTTGGGCTGTTTTTTCCATTTTTAAGTATTTAATCTGTAATAAACATATAGCATGTTAAAGTGCATTTCATGTACAGTATGTGTTAAGTGTTAAGAATATATTTTTGAGCTGACTTACTTGAGCCTGTCAGACTTTCCATTACAACCCCCTAACTTAAGGGGGCTTTACACCAGTCATAAAAAAAAAACCTTTCCATGCTGATATTTCAGGTGAAATATCTCCCTTTCTAGAAGCCCTTATTAGTTTTTGATGGTTTGGTTTTTAGTTTAAATACAATGAGAGAAAAATTGGCTCCATGAAACTGAGGATCATAGAAAGATTTTTTTAATTTAATTTTATTGTCAAGGTGATGTACAGAGGGGTTACAGTTACATACCTAACATAAAGAGTACATTTCTTGTCAAACACTGTTACCCCCCTCCCTCGTTTCTATCCCACTTTCTCAAAGAAAGATTTTTTCCCATTGAATTTTAGTAGAATCCTCATTATACGGGCAAAATAATTCATACACAAGAGGCATTTTCTTAAAAACCGTAGACCTTACCCCAAAGTTGAGGAGAAAATTAAACAAGCCATGGCTGAAACGAGCCGTCTATGTACATTAAAATTCAAAATCTAGGCTATGAAATAAGGCTGTAGACACGTCTCAGAACACCCTCACTAATTTCAAAGGCAGTTGATGTAGCAATCATCTGAGTTTAGTGTATGGCAACAGTGTCTCTTCCTTTCCCTGCATTTTAGAATGCTGGAGGGTAAAATGGTTCTGGTCATAATTAGCCCCCTTCCTCCAGTCACTGTATCATCTTTTCTAATGATATTTCCAAGTAGCATTTTTCTTACTGTATGTGTCCACCATATGTACTTAGATTCTTTAGAAGCAAGGACGTAGTTGTGGGTATGTCTTCCTCTCACCTGCCCAATGCCATTGGGAGGAATGAAAAGAACTTACAAAGTGTCCAGAAAAACTGATGCCTATATTACTATAAGCAGCACTTATCAATGCGACGTCTCTCTACCACCAGTCCCGCAGGCACTATGTACGAAAGGTTCCATGAACAGGTGCATTTGAGCGATGTTCCTGACTAGGCTGGAGCTGCAATGTTCATTGAAGGCTGGTGTGGGAAGTCTCTAGTTCCCCAGCCAGGGCACTGCTGGGAGGTGGTGGATTTAGAATGTGAGGTATAGATGGAGGAAATGGATCACTGGGAGCATGCCCTTGAAGTTGAGATTGAGACTCTGACCCTCCCCTACCTCTTTCCAACTGCCATCAGGTGAGCACCTTTCCTCTGTCATGTGCCCCACGATGATGCTGTGCGCACATAGGCCTAGAAACAACCAAACCAAGTAAGCGCGGGATGGAACCTCTAAAAACGTGAACCCAGACAAATCTTCCTCCCTCTAGGTTGGTTTTCTCAAGCATTTTGTCACAGCAATGGAACGCTCACCCAACAATCAGCTCAGCAGGAAAGAAATATAGTCCTGGCCTGCTGGACTTTTCCCTGGAAGAAGCTTGGCTGTGGACACCCAGTTGGCCCTGCTGTTCTTGGAGGATTCCCTTCTCTGTTGGCCAGATCCAGTCCAGCTCTTCTCATGACCAGAGTGAGTATGACAGCATCTGCCTTGTCCTAAGCATAGGCCCTCTGGCCCTTACACTAAACCAGCTCCTCAACCTGCGGTGTCATAGTCACCATTTTTATTTATCAGTTTGCTCAGAACCAAAATAAAGATGAGAAATGCTGTTTATTTTTTAATCCACCCCCCCCCCCCACGGAACTCCAAAAGAGAAAAATACCTAAATACCTTCATAGACAACTGCTTTTTCATCAAATGCAGCCTCTTCCTTCCAAATTTACCCAGAATACCCTCAGGCCTTCAGGGTAATTATGTTTATGATCATTCATTTCTTTCATTAGGCTAGAGCAAATACTGTGGGACCTCAAGAAAGATGATGTTCCAAAGTCAACCTCAAGCTTGGAAATGCAAGAAAAGAAGCACAGATAAAAATAGAATTGGAACCAGTGAACCCTGGATACTCTCTCTAATAAGAGCTCTGCACAGGAACCACATCTTATACTGTCTTACTATACAGCCTTTAAAACTTAGGCGGGCTGGACCTTAAATCGTACCTAGAAGACTCAGCAGCAAAGGCAATGGAAACTTCAGGACACAAGAAGAGAAGCCCAAATTCAACAGAGACATTGACAAGTGTGTGGAATGTTTGCACGTCAATTCCTAATTCAGACATAATGTCAAATAGTGAAAATATCCTGACTTCATTCATTGGCTCAACAAATATTTATTGAGTGCTTGTTATATTTCAAGCACTGTTGGAGACATTATGGATACTGAAATGAGCTAAAGAAAAAAAAATTCCATGCCCTCTTCAAGTTTGCAAGCTAATCAGAAGATAAAGATAGTGTGAAGTAAATAAATAAAACATACAACATATTGGAAATTTTGCAAGATAGAAGGAAAACAATATAGGAAATCCAGGAGTGCTGTAAACTGAGGGGGCTGTAATTTGGAGAGACTAAGAAGACCTGATTGAAACCATGACATTTGTGCATAAATAAAGGAAATGCAGATAACTGAAGCAATACAGATAAGTGAACTGGAAGTATTCTCACAAATACGCAACAAAATACAGCTATGGCTAGCAGAATTGTACTTAGGAAACTTGCTAAATAGAAGAGAGAAATCTCACCTAGGTGTCCTAACAAAATGTCAAAGCTTGAGTGTCTTCAAGGATACTTATTTCATCAACTGTTCTGGAGAACAGGAAGTCCAAGTTCAAGCAGTCTGTAGTTTCCGTTGCTGGTAAAGGCTGACGTCCTCACCATGTTAGTGCATGGTCTTTTTCAGTGGAAAGCAGCAAATGTCTCTGGTGTCTCCTTGCAGGAGGTCTCTAATCCTATCACCACGTCACCATTTTTATGTCTTCATGTAACCCTGATTACTTTCAGAGGCCCATCTCCAAACACAATCACATTGGGGACTGGAATTTCCATAATGGCTTTGGAGGGACACAATTTAGTCCAGAGCAAGGGACTGTAATGGTTTCACTTCCTGCTGCCTTCCTGTCCCGCACAGGCTCACCATGTATTCTTTCTGTATCACTTGCCATCCTTAAGGAAAAAATGGAAAGTAGAACCCTTCTTTGGCCACAGCCAAATCTCACTTTTACATGTGTGCTATCTCCTTTTACACATCATAAACACTCAGGTAACGCTCCACAATTTCAAAAAGAAATTAAGACAAGCGGGGTCTCATTTCAGCATCTTGCTCTGTGGGTCATTGACACATCCAGCACATCTCTGACTTGCGTGCAGGTGCAGGCAAATAAAAAGCTGTGCTGCTTTTCAAAAGCCAGGCCAACATCTTCATCCTACTTTCAGCCATCTCCCCACAGCAGCTAGGCTTTCCTGTCCTGTTTGAAATAAGCTTCCATATCTTCTCTATGTGACAGCTAATGGCAAATATAGCTATGTACTTAGTCTTGTTATATATAAAACAAGGCCATAAATGTATGGTGTGTGTGTGTGTGTGTGTGTGTGTGTGTGTGTGTGTGTGTGTGTGTGTGTGTGTGTGTGTGTGTGTGTGTGTGTGTGTGTGTGTGTGTATACTTGGGGAATTTAAAGTAAACAAATCTCTCTCCATGAAAAGTAGACTGTCAAGACTGTTATCTCTCTATGAACTTAAAATAAAAATCAAGCATGAAACTCAAATTTGAGCAATGAACTCTTTGTTCTGCATGGTAGCCACAATCTCCCCTCAAGCAATGAATGGCACTGATTCATTGCGTGAAGGGAATTGCCAGCCAACATAGTTTATGGGAGCAGGGGAAAAAAAACCTTGTTTGAATATTTTTTTGAAAATATTATCTCTGCTGCACATATAACAAAGTGTATCTGAACGTGGAGAACAGCAAAACCCAATAGGACATCAACTGTGGCTAATGTCAGTGAAGAAGCTGACTGAACAAAAAGAAAACACAAAATTAGGCAATGAACGCAACGAGTAAAGACTAGAAAGAAACAGAATTCAGAGCAGAATTTTTCCTCTTCTCACCAAACACATAAATAAGGAAAACATTTATTTAAAAAAATTAAACAACCTATAAATCTCAGATCTCTTCCACTACACTATTGAAAGATCACTGACACTTTTGTCAGTTCACTGGGATGGAAAATACTATGAAATGAAAAGCATGTCTCTAAGTGCTGCCCTGGAGTTCTAAAGCAGTAAGTATGATTGCGCAGAGTCAATAATAAAGGGACCTCTAAGGTCAGGTGGAAATTTAGGGAGAGCTTAAGGCATACGCAACTTATAGGAGCAAGTAACCTCTTTTCCTCTTGCTTAAATATGTATTATGAAAGACCACACACAGTAGGAAAAGGGATGTAAGATACATTTTGTTATTATATCTCGTGCATTTATGTAATGCCAATTCTGTGCTTTCTTGATTTCAATACTTCACCACAGTGCTTCCCAGTGCCTTTGGAGCATGGTAGTCTCCTCAGGAAAGCTGGCAAGACTATGTCTTGGGCCTTGCTGAGTAACACCACTGATGGAAAAGTAATATCATAAATTTGAAAGCTAGAAACTGTTCTTGGTCATCTGTAGACCCCTAATGTTTATTTAAGTGTCTTCTAAATAGAGAAATAGGTAAATCCTTGGGTAAAAAAAACACATAATTTGGAAAAGTGTACAATAAATAGCTTTTCACATTCTAAAGGAAAATACTTATAGAATGTAACACTTAAAGACATGTAGGATTCATGTAGCGAAGTCTAGATGACTTATCAGAAAACTGAGGCACTGAGAAGTTAGACTTTGCTCCAGGTCACCGAAAATAGATTGTAGCAACAGAATAGGGACTTGAACTCACACCTTTTATTCTTTCCTATCCTTTCTCCTCATTGTATTTAAATACGAGTTTCACAAAGAAACATAGGTCCCATGGTTTCCCTTATTTGCAAAATCTAGTATAGGTATGAGCCAAGCGGAAAAAGTCAGATAATGTGATGTTAGGAAAACGAACCCTCAAATATGTATTTTAATGTTTTTGTTTCTTTCATGCATGTGTTTCTAACGCATTTATAAGATTATTTCTTTGTTGCTTTGTATGTCCCTCCCCCACAGTGTAACCCCCGCTTTCACTATATTTGATGTCAGTATAACATGTGGAGGAGACGGGGACAAACAAGTCGTTTAAGGATTCAGGTGGACCTGTTGCAACAATGAGAAGTACAAAATGTCATGTCAAAACCAGCTTTACAATGTCGGTATGGGGGGGGGGGTATGATTGGGTGGGGGGGAGGGGGGAGGCTGGGAAGGGTGGTGAAGGGTAAACAAAGGAGGCTGCTGCAATGCTTGGTAAGAAATGTATGCATTATCCTGCCCATGTAATTGTAACCCGTCTGTACAGTATGTTCTCAAATAAAATAAAATAAAATTTAAAAAAAAAAATACGAGTTTCATTATATTCATAAAAGGACACGACCATCACTGGGAAGGTTGTTGTATTTATATTAGCTTTAATTAGCTGTACAAGGGGATTTTAACATATCTATTTATATATAAAGTACATATTGATAAGATGTGTTATATATATTTGTATCATACATAATAATAAATATATGTATTATATATTCTCTTCACCCTTCCCACACCAGCCTTATCAAGTTTTCTTGCTCCATTTGACATGTGCGTTGAGTATTATGAACATATTCCTCCTTCCTTCTCTCTGTGCCTCTACCCCACTCCCACTAATACTCCTACCCAAGTCAGAAAGAAAGACAGGCTGCTGTGTTTACACTTCCCGAGAGGATAGGGCACCAAGGTGAGGCAAGAGGCAGAGGGAACTGAAGAAATGCAGACAAGAGCCTTTGCTGAGGGTTTTTCATGAAGGAATCGCTGAGGCAGGCAAGTCCCACTCAGAGTTGGCTCATTTGAACAACTTCAGCAGGACCTGCAGGGACAGCTAGCCCTACCTCATTGTCTGGTACCTCTACCTGGTACAATTATGGCAGGTGCATAACAGCCCACAGTGTGAAACACGTAAAGGCGGTAACTGGAGATGTAAGAGCTATATTGGTTGGTTTGCGTATAGAAGTAATGCTCCTGAAGAAGTTCACGGTCCCTAGGAATTAATTAAACCTTGTTAGGAGCATGAAATGACATGCTTAATATACTCACTAAACTGAGCTTTATAAGTGTTCTCTACATTGAGACTTTAGGTTGGATTTGTGGATTTATCTCCCATCTCTCCAATATGGTACAGTAAACTCATTAGAAAGGGGTTCTCCACATTAAGTTCTTCAAGATTCCGAGTCCTCAGAGTTATGAAAAATGTCTTTTGGATCTTAATCTAGACAATCTTTTCTGCTTATTTATCTAAAACTGAAAGCAGGAAATGATTCATTTGATTTCTGCCAATCCTGGAGTGTTGCCACTTTGGGTTCAGGAAGACTCGGCTTCCCTTGGCAGCCCTCACTTGCCAGATGATGAATGAAGTTCTATGTTTGGTGCTAGCTAAAATTTTATAGGGTCTAAAAAAGCAATTTATACATGCTTGAGGAGGTGGCTACATTTTTTTTCTTTTTTAGATAGCTTTAGGCACAGCAGGGCACTCAATATACATATATCACATCAAGAGGTCATTACACAGAAAGCTGGAAATGTTGCTCTGTAGGTTGATAAATGTTCTCAGCTTCTACGAGCCTGATATATGCTCTGAATCCAGCAAATAGGCATTAGCTGAATTCTGTATTTTCTTAGTTATTTTCAGACCTCAGGAACCCATGACCCTCAATGGGATATTGTGAGAAAGAGAAATAGCCTATCAAAACATGTCCTTTGTTTCAAGACTCAGTACTGGAATTCACAAACAGAGCAGGCCAGTTAGCATCTCTTATATATCCTGGCATGGGTTGGATGACCTTGCACAGTAGCAAATCAAATAAGTAGTCAAGGGTCAAATCTAATTCAAAGAACAGTGGCCTTGGGCCAAACCAACCACTTACCTTAAGTGATGAGCTCTGTAAACACTCACGACCCACCAAACCGCATCCATTTTCCATGTTTTGTGTTTTGGCTTTTCTTTTTTAATATCCAAGGTGTGATCTATCATACTCAATCAAACTTTAAGACATGTCTAGATCACCACCCCAGTTTCCATCATGGAAAAGGTTTTCCCTTTCCCCTTAAATTTGTATTTCTGAATGTTACTATAGAATGCTACAACTGAGTCAGGAGATGAAGGCTTAGGGAACACCTCTTCCAGGCATCCCCTGAGATACCTCAGGCACCTCCCTGCGATGTTAGCAACAGATCTGTAGTTCAGGACAGCTATAGAATAATATGGAAAAACTTGATGATCTATAGAATAATATGGAAAAACTTGATGATGAGTTAAATAAAAAACATAATCTATAAATAACACATATAGAAAACTATGTTATGTGAAGAATTTGCCAATGGTTCATTAACATTCATTTATCTTCCCAGCTCCTAGACATGCTCTAGCTTTTCTCAGAGCTGGTGTGGACCATATTGCAGACTTATGATTGAACATACTATTAACTTTCTACTAAGCTACAAGCAAGGAACCCTGAGAAAAGTATTATGGCTATTTCCAAGACCACCTACAAAACATTACCCTGAAAATCCACCATCTCTTTTCTCCTATGACAACATTCTTAGAAGCTCCAAGTCAAAGATGTTTGAGCCACATGATCGTAGAAGACTGGGCTCTTCTACAATGAGAAATACCCTCTTGAACTTTACATGAGGGAGGATTACAATATCATGTTACCTTCTGATTTTGCTATTATAACACACAGCATTATATTAATTCATACATTATATTTTAATGTACCCATTAGAATTTATTTACAAAAGGACATAGAATTTGCATATTTGGGTGGTGAGATTGCAAATACAGTCCGTTTTATGTTCTTTTTATCTTCTCATCTTGGATTTTTCAAATCTCCCAAGAACATGAATTGATTTTGTAAGGTGAACAACTATTAGAGAAGAAAAATAAATGATGACAAAAAGATAAAAGAAATTAACCTTCTTAAATGAGTTGTTGTCTAGGCAAAGCTATATTGTTTTCCATTCCGTCAACAATGCTATCTGTACATCTTCCCTATGCCAAGTACTATGTAGCTGCTAGCATAGTAAATCTAATAAAGTATTATCTCATTAGACCTCAAAGAACTCACAAGGACCATAGCCGGATATGATAAAGTGAGAGTTACCTACAGAATATGAAGAAAGAGGACTGAATTCAAATCAAAACAGTTCAGATAAGACTTTCTAGAAGTAGGAATTGTCTGTGCTAAGATGTGAGTAAAGCAAGTAGAAAAAAATAAAGAACTCAGCACCAAGAAGGGTACTCTCGGTGCCGGGAACTGGCTATAGTTCTAACCTAAAACCCCAGCCAGAGTTTTAGACTTGCTCATTTATTTTTGTTTCTGCAGTGCTTAGTACAATGCCTAGTATAGAGAGAGTATACAGCATATATTTGTGAAATACATATGAAAAAATGGACATTTCTGCCAAACAGCTATCCAGGCTCCTGTTTACATGCTTCTTATAATAGTGAGCATCTTGTTAGGCTGCCCACCCACCTCTAAACAGGTTTGACCACAGAAAAGTCTTCCTTCTGTTAAGCCTACCCAAACCCAATTGCATCAAAGGGAAAATCTACAGAAAGGGACAGAGTCAGACAGCAGCAGTAATGGGCTAGAAGGTGAGGGGGAAAATGGAGTTAGAAGTGGGAGAAGAATTTGGAGCAACATATCAAATTTAAACTTTCTTCTTATGAAAAATGATTCAGAGTTTGCTTTTCAAATGTAGCTTCATGGAATGCTGAACTCAGAGATGCAGAAAGTGTGTGTATATGCCAGACACTCACAAGTACTTCACAGTCTATGCTGTTTGCCCCTTTCACTCCCTTTCACTGCTCCGGTGTTCTGCTCAAGTTGGAAACTCATTTCATGATGGAAAAAACAAGGAAGGCAAGCACCGAGCTGGTGCAGTAGAAGACATGGCCAGGCTTCCCCAACTATTCCATACGCTCTCAGAGAGCTTTGGACCTCCTATAAAGAGTATCTTAGAGCATTGACACATGGATGACTTTCACTCTCTCTCTCTCTCTCTCTCTCTCTCTCTCTCTCTCACACACACACACACACACACACACACAGTGAAGAAGCTCTAGAGACAGAATAGCCAAGTCATTTTGAATGTCTTGTTTGGCTTACCTAATATGGGAGTTCAATTCTTTTTTTTCCTCTTTTTCTTTTTTTGTCTGTCATGGGTCTTAAACTTTGGGCCTGGACACTGTCCGTGTGCTCTTTAGCTCAAGACTAGCACTCTACCACTTGAGCCACAGTGCTACTTCTGGTTTTCTGGTAGTTCATTGGAGATAAGAGTCTTGCAGACTTTCCTACCTGGGCTGGCTTTGAACCATGATCCTCAGATCTCAGCCTCTTGAGTAGCTAGGACTCCAGGCATGAGCTACTAGCGCCCAGAGGGAGTTTAATTCTTAACCTCAAGAGTGAGTGGTGCTGGAACTCAAGGACCACAGGAAGATACAGGCTATGGGATTTGGAAAGATGTGTAGCAAAAGGCCTCCACAAGCAAGTGGCCTGTTTCCTAAATGCCTAAAAGAGCCCTTATTACTGACAGCAACGAGGCGGGGCTATCTGGATACAAGCCTGGAGCGTAGCCAGCTCTGCATCTTGTCCTGTACTCCAGCTCCCTTGTCCCCTAGCTAAAGCCTTGGTGTCTCTGTGATTTACTCCCCTGCTGTCCACTTGGAAAAAGACCGCTTTATCCATTTCACAGCTCAGTAGTACCACTGACTAGGGGTGGGGGAAAAAGCATAGAACTAAGAAATAGGGCACCAAAAATATTTTAAGAGACAAAGCTCTGGTATGTACCATGATTCCTAATGGGTACCCACCCCCCCCAAAAAAAGAGAAAGCACAGGTCTCCAAGAAGCCTCAACACGGCTGTCATACACAGCCTCTTCTTTGCAAAGTGGGCCTGATGACTCACGCTTCGCCTGCTTCATTTGATCTTTAATTAGTGTGGTAGGCAGTGCAACATCATTATATCCATAATATAGGTGCATAAACTGACTCTAGGGCACGTAGCGGTCCTGAGAATTTCACCACTGTGACTCCATTTTATAATATGTGGCCCCTATAAAGCAATACACTGGAAGTCTTAACCCCCAATATGTCAGAATACAAATTTATTAGAAAATAAGTCAACACAGAGGTAGCTAGTAAAGAGAAAATGATGTCATATTGAAATAGGGTAGGTGCCCAATCCAATGTGACTAGTAGAGGTTTGTCTTATGAAGAGTCAGGAACACAGACAGAACAGAGACTGGCATGAGGCAGCCACAGATCAGCGGGCCAGGGGCTGAAGAAGCTGAAAGAGCCCAAGGTTTATGCCCGGAAGCTGCGAAGGAGCACAGTCCAGTGATCTTTTATTTCAATGCCCTGAGAGAACTAATGTCTGTCATTGTAAGCTATCAGTGGGTGGTACATTATACCACAGGAACTAATATCCACTATGATTTTTATTCTTTGTATCCTTTACAAACCACCTGCATGTATGATCTCGTCGTTCTTTGGGGCAAAAAAAAAAAAAAAAAAGGAATTCGTGTGTTTATTTTCAAGATAGAAAAAAATAAATATAACAAATTTCAAACCACATTAGTAATTAGTGAAATGGCCTCTCTGGTTTACTGGAGCTGCTACACCAACATACCTCAAATTGCCTTATTTATAAGGAGGAGAAATCTGTGACTGACAATTCTGGAGATTGGGAAGGACAGTTTTCCTGTCCATGAGGACCTATTCTTCCTAGTGCCTTTCCTTTCCCCATGTGGCAGAAGGGACAAACAAGTTTCCCTTGAAAGGGGCACTACTTCCACTCAAGAGGGCTCTAGCCTACTGACCTAATCATCTCCTAAAAGCCCTACTGCTTAACACTATTGCACTGAGAATTCAGTTGCAACAAATATTTTTGGTTGGGCAGATCATTCAAACCACAGTGGCAGAGCAAAGACCCAAAGATGGGCTTTCCCAGGGCAAAGGCTATGACATGTCACACATAAGCCGTGATGGACATATCATTATCCTAGACACATAATCACCCCTTAATAGAGCTTCAGGAGCTTAGTTTCAGGACCCTGAGGAAAGAACACCTAAGTCCACACAATCCTTTGTAGAAAATGACATACTGTTTGCATACAACCTATGAATACCCTCCTGTATACTTCAATGTTCTCTAGATTACTATTTATCACAGCACATGCAAGGTAAATATATTCAAGTAGGTATTTTGCCCAGGAAATAATTTTGTAAGAAAAACAAGTGTGCACTCTCAGTAGAAATACAATTTCTTTTGCAAGTACTTTCCACCTGGAATGAGCTGGGATGGAGGTCTCAGGGACCTGGGGAGCTATAACTTTCCAATACAGTTTTCCTTGCACAAGTGTGTGTATATGTATGACTATATATGAAACATATGTACGTGTACGCAATACGACATGCATGCATCCTGCTTTGAAATGCCTGCCTGTCCTTCACATACTTGTTGGTCCCAAAAGACAGCCGTCATGCAGGATGTAATTTGTGCCCTAATAAAGAAAAGACAAATTATGGCGAGTGAGGCTCTTGTGAAACTAGGGAGTAGAGATACCGACTCAACTTGGCTTTGGCCAGTGGAACCCAGTGAATCCTACCACGGAAAGCTCCAGGGACTAGAGACACAGCTAGACACGAGGCTCAAGCAGTGACATGTGGGACAATTTTATCTCTGACTCTCAGTCTTGCAAGCCAAGTCTGATGGGACAATGAGACATACAGCATGGGCACAGTCGGTCAGTTCCTGTCTCACCTCCCAGCTCCTGGGATAGGTTCTTCACTTCCTGTTGGAGTCCTGAGTCCCTGTGTACCTTCCATCCTCTATGTAAGTCAGGAACCCAGCAGCATTTGGTAGGAGGAAGTCCCGTTGGCCATCACTGTCTTGTCCCCACAAGGAGAGGAGGAGGTCGAGGGTCAGCTGTCTACCCCAGGAATCCCCTGTGACGTAGGCCTGCACGCTGGGCCATGCAGTGAAGGCTTCTTGCAGGGATGGGGTATTGAGCACAATCTACCATGCAGGATGCAAACACTTGGACTCCCTGTCCATCACAGATTGAGTCCGTGCCTCTGGCCCCCTCCCTGAGTCCCTAGCTCCATGTGATGGAATTAGACTCCAGCAGGAAAAAGAGACGCTTTTCCTGTCAGCTGGAAAGAAAAAGACTACAGGTCCTCATGATAAGAAATGTTTCCTGGGGCTGGGAAGGTGGCTCAGTGGTAGAGCGCTTGCCTTGCATGCATGAGGCCCTGGGTTCGACTCCCCAGCACCACATAAGCAAAAAGAAAAAAAGCCGGAAGTGGCGCTGTGGCTCAAGTGGTAGAGCGCTGGCCTTGAGCTGAAGAGCTGAGGGACAGCGCCCAGGCCTAGAGTTCAGGCCCCACGACCGGACCCAAAAAAAAAAAAAAGAAAGAAATGCTTCCTGCCAGCCTCTGTCTTAACTCTGTCACAGAGCCAGCACAAAAGCTGAAACAGGGGACTAAGAGGCAAACAGGCTCCCATACTTGAATGAATGAATGAATGAATGCAAATGCATTCAAGAAGACAAATCAGAGTTTCAGGTGTGTGCTTACCATACAGCACGTGAGGCAAGTTTTCCTGCCAGTTTCACACTCTCAACTTTGCCAGGTTTTAAAGCAGCCAATTTCTTCTATATTCCCCTGCATAGTTGAAAAGCTATTGTAAAATAATGAATCGTGATGTACACAAGCTTCTCACAATTTTTTTGGGGGGGGCTGGAAATAGATTCCCACTAATGTTGAGGCTAGCCTCAAAGCACAATCCTCCTGTCTTTCTTTCCTAAATACTGGAATTACAGGCATGTACCATCACATCCAGTTCTTTTATTGTCTTAATACATTCCTTCTTTTACTTTGTAGACAGAATTTTGACGCAAGATCATAAAATGTTTGGCATTACAGCTAGATAATTAGGATTTTCAACATGATGAACACTTAGGAAATCATTTTGAATTTTATTGTAGAGCCCATTGTTTAAAAGAAAAATGGTGTTTCTTCTCTCCCACTCTGGAACTGGGATTAGAACTTGATGTCTGACGCCTTCATTCAATGGCTGGCTCTCTACCACCTAGGCCCTGCTCGCAGGCCTCGGGTATAGCCCAGCCTGGCCTCACACTCCTGTTCCTCCACCTTCATCCTCCCCATTGATGACCTGTACACAGCACTACAACCAGCTGAGATTTCTTTAATAGACATCTAGTTCAAATTATGGAGTTAGTAGGGAGATAAAGAGCAAAAGTTATACATTCTGATTAGCAGAATAGTGATTTTTCATTATACCAAAATTATGCTCCTTTATATTCCCCAATTCTTGGCTAGAAAGTGAGGAAAGAAGTAAAACAGCTTTCAAGTGAAGAGTGTGCTTAGCACCACACCATCTGAAAATCTCACCAAGATACCAACAAATGAGTGTTTAAGAAAATCAGAAGCCTGGCACTGGTGTCTCACGCCTGTAATCCTAGTTATACAGGAGGCTGAGATCTGAGGATCAAGGTTTAAAGACAACCTGGGCAGGAAAGTCCATGAGAATCATCTGCAATTCACCATCAGAAAAACAGAAGTGGCACTGTAGCTCAAAGTGGTAAAGCAATAGCACTGAGCAAAAACAGCTTAAGGATAGCGCCCAGGCCCTGAGTTCAAGCTGACAAAAAAAAGGATGGGAGAGAGGGATCAGAAAGAGCAAACACAAGATTTTGATTATCTAGGGAGCAGAAAGCTAAGTGTAACCAACCTAGAAGACACCAGCTCTGTGTGTCAGCGTTCCCCCATGAGCTCCAGGAATTAACAGCTACAGGACCCCATGGGTTTGGTCATAAAGAGGAAAGGAAAATGGACATGCAGCTTGAAGCATTCTTTGTGGAATCATTACTGTCTTCCATATCTTTCCTTCCTCTCCAACACCAACAGCAAATGCAGAGTTCTTCTCTTGGAAAAGCAAAAACAAACAAACAAATGGCATGTGGACTAGGGATGAGGATCAGCAAAGATTAGCCTGCCTGATGTGGGAAGACACACAAAAGCCGGAAATATTCTCCTAGTGCAACTATTTCTTGTGTATCCATTCTCTGCCTTATTGCATTGACAGAGATGCCTTTTGTGTTCTTAGTATTTTTCTCTATAGGTTTATATTTGCTAGTCCCATTTTCAGAAAGAAAGGTATTGTAAATGATAGTTGGCAAGTAAACTCTTTGGTCTTAGACTAAGCCCTAGTCACAGTTCTGTAATAAGAATCCTGACTGTGCTCAGAGTCCTGGTGAATGGGGGGAATCATATCAGCCTGCTTCCACACTTGATTTCCACCTCGATAAGAGTACTGTAGGAAAGCTTGGGGTTAAAGGCAGACCAATAAGAGCTAAAATATTGTGGAAAATGAGGTTATTGAGAGCAAGTGCAGATAACTTTTAAGGGAATTTGCTCATAATAGACAAGCAAAATAAGACAATAGTGACCAGGATCTCTGGGAGCAAGGTGTGAAATGACAGAGCTAAATCGGTTACAGGGTTCAATGGCTTTTTGTTTGTTTGTTTTTGTTTTCATATGGAGTGTTCATTCCTATACATTTGAAAGAAAATACCTGTAGTAAGAAAAGAAAAGCCACAAAGAGAAATAAAGAGAGAACAGATTTAATAGGGATCTGATCGTTTATACTAGGTAGGTACAGGACTTGTTTTCACAAAGTCCATGCTTCAGATGAGAAAACTGAAGTTGAGAGTGGAGAGGCAGGGGCAGACACGATGCTCAGACTCCAGCCTGTCTGCTTTCCAGCAGGCCATGCCCGGAAGTTCCCTGGATATCAATGATCGCTATCAGAGACCAATTATCTAGGACTGGCACTCAGTTCTTCAAGGAACAGGGGGCGATTAGGCAGAGACAGGCATCCTCTTTGTCTTTCATGCAAGGTCACCATTTCTTAAAAGCTGGACCGAGATGAAGGATGACTGAGATCAGGCTGGAGCATAAATGCATTCAGAAATATACAAAAGCAAGGACGTATGCAGAGAACAACCGTGCTGGCCCTCAGAGCTTTGGGCATCTTCACAAACATTTGCTTAGTGTGAATCCTCTTGGTATCTGTTTCAGGCCAACAACAGAGGAGAAGTCAGCACAGACCCCAAAGTAACACATCCGGCAGACTCATTTACCTCTGCCTCTCTGAGCTAGTTTTTGGCCCCTGCTGATGGTACCCCTGAGACACCTCAACCAACACAATGAAAGGTGAAACAGCACACAGCAGATTTGTTAAACCAGGCTAGCACATTCAGAAGGAAATATCGCTCCCACATAGCGTTGCCATTAGCAAACAATATAATATTTATTAACCACTCCGCTGCCTGGAATACCCCTCTTGTAACCTGTAAAGATTAGGACGTAAAGGCCATAGGAAACATGAATTTTCCTTCTGCAAGTACAGACAGGGAGTTCTTTACAGTTTCATGTAGGTGGAAGCAGTATCGTTTTCCATATCACCTCCCCTCCCTGTCATTCAAGCCCCAAGAGTTGTCATTATGACTCTCCTTCCCTTTGTGTCTTCCTCTGGTGTATGCACAGCTCCCCTTTCAGGAAGTGGAACTAAATGGAAGTCAGCGAAGCTCAGGTTCTCCAAGGATGTGGGGGCTGGGAAAGGTGGCCAGCACCTGCAGACCTGGCCTAGCCCCAGGAGGTGTCAAGTCTGGTTAACCATATGAATGAACGAATGCATGAATGGATACATGAACGAATTAGTGAATAAAAGGACAAACAATGCACCAAAAACAACAGAGGGTAACAAATGCAATGCAAAGGTATGTAAAATGGAGTTTGGTCGAGCTGGAGGTGAGCCAAGCCAACTTAGTAAAATCAAAGAATTTGAACTTGTTCTTTCTTTATTGATAGGCAACCATAAAGTCAGGCCAGCTGTGTGTGTAACATACTCCGGTCCTGGAAGCCTTCAAACTATAACTAGTGAGAGTTGGTGCAAATCGAATTGAGGCCCCTGGCTCTCCTGTGCAATAAGTCAGGTGCTCATTCACGTTTAGGTTTCCACAGGGCTTCACCTTGGTGTCCCGATTCTCATTGGGGTTTTATGTTAGTATGCCCACCAAGCTGTAAGCACCTCTGCTCACATGTCTCCTAGCCCTGTTACACCTTTAACATCCAAAACTGGACTCATGTCTTTCTTCTTGGTGATGGTATTCAAGTTTGAATTCGGGGCCTTGTGCTTGCCTGACTTGCTCATTTGCCTGGCTTGCTACCACTTGAACCATGCCTTCAGCCCAAATTTTACTGGTTATCTTTTGAGATGAATCTCACAGACTTTTCTAATCAAGTTGGCTTTACTGAATCTCAATCCTCTAGATCCCACCCTCCTAAGTACCTAAGATTATAGATGGGAGGCACTGGTGCCAGGCTATTCTTCCTTCCTTTCTTAAGGTTTTTGTTTTGTTGGGTTTTTTGTTTTGTTTTTTGTTTGTTTTTGTTGATGATAGGGCTTGAACTCTAGGCCTGGGTGCTGTCTTTCAGCTATTTAGCTCAAGGTGAGTGCTCTACCACTTGAGCCACAGCACCACGTCCAGTTTTCTAGTGGTTTGTTGGAGATAAGAATCTATCAGACTTGGGCTGGGAAGGTGGCTCAGTGGTAGAGCGCTTGCCTTGCATGCTCAAGGCCCTGGGTTTGATTTCTCAGCACCACATAAGCAAAAAGAAAAAGCCGGAAGTGGCACTGTGGCTCAAGTGGTAGAGCGCTAGCCTTGAGCTGAAGAGCTGAGGGATAGCGCCCAGGCCCAGAGTTCAGGCCCTATGACTGGACCCAAAAAAAAAAAAAAAAGAATCCATCAGACTTTCCTGCCACGGCTGGCTTTGAACCAGGATCCTCGGATCTCAGCCTCCTGAGTAGCTAGGATGACCGGTGTGAGCGGTGCCTGGCCTCTCTTTCTTAATGTTTTAAGCCTTGGTCACTGAGGCACTGTTCCCCTATCTGCCCACGTAAGTTAACCAATCAAGATTCACTCTCCACTTTCCCTTTGTCCTTCCGTCTGTGCTCACATATTCCATCTTCTAGATCGTCCTGACTTTACCTCTTATGTGTTCTGAAAATTAGGCTTCTTGCCCCATCTTTACTACTGGTAATATCAGTTTGTCTTACTTGCATTACTAAAGCCCCTTCCTGGTCTCTTTTCCTGTTTAAGATGATTCTCGCTTCCACTACCCTCCAGACCTCTCTTGGCTCTATATTTCTTCTCTTTTCTTTCATTTTTCTGTGCTTGTCCTGGGGCTTGAACTCAGGGCCTGAGCATTGTCCCTGAGCTTCTTTTGCTCAAGGCTAGCACTCCTACCACTTGATCCACAGCAGCTTTTCTGGATTTTTCTGAGTAGCTTACTGAAGATAAGAGTCTCATGGACTTTTCCACGTGGGATGGCTTCAAACCGCAAACTTCAGATCTCAGTCTCCTGAGTAGCTAGGATTACTGATGTGAGCCACCGGCACCCAGATTTGGCTGTGTGTTTCTAAGTGCTCAGTGATTCCTCTTTCCTACAGGACAATGCCCTCACCCTCTCTGTCCACTATTCAGTCCCTCTGTGAAGTGACTTTTGGCTTCACATTAAGCGCTAGTAAAGTTTGAGTGGTTTGTAGTGTGGCTTGTTCCTCCTTTATTCTCCTGTAAAGCATGGTAAGGACATTACCTACTTCTTCAGCCTATTCAGACACACACATGCATCTCAACGCAGCACATTAAGAGAAGCAGTAGGGATGTATTGACCAGAGATCAACCGTGCCCAGCTGTGCCACGGAAGGGGGAATTCCTGCCCTTAGGCTTTATCCTACGAGCCATGGGAAGTGCACAGCATGGCCCCCGCCGTGTTCTGGGTGTTACTTTGTGGAGGAGGAGATTGTCCTGAAGATGCCACTTGGGTCAATCTGTTTTTCTTTTCAGGGCTCTGACCATAAAGTATACTTGTGTACTGAACTGTCTTCATTGCTTTCGGCTATCTCTCAAATGCCTACTGCATTCACTGCCCACTCACACCCAACCCAATGCCTAGGAGAAGGATCTAAAACAGCTCAAGTTGTCTCTTGTCAGTGGATAATAAAGGCACTCATGACATCCTGTATGACTGATGACTAAACTCAGGACCGTATACTTGCTAGACAAATAAATTACCACGTTTTGCTTTTGTTCATGAAGGTCTCATGCTTTTACTCCAGCCAGCCTTGAACCACAATCCTCCTCCCTCCTCTCCCTCTTCTTGAGTAGCTATGACAATTGGCATGCGCCACCACGCATAACTTGGTGGGTCTTACTATTTATGCCTAGATTAGCCTCCAGGTGCTATATTTATGTTTCCCTGTCTTCCCACCTGCTTTCCAAGTAGGTATGAACCACATAGTTTAAAATTCATCAAAAGTAATATAGTTGATGGAAGAATAGAAAGAGGATGGATGGATAGACAGATAGATCGATAGATAATGTGATAAATCAATTAAAGGAGAATATTAGTGATAGATTAATTATGGTAGGCATGTAAGTGTTCACTCCAGAATTCATTCCATTTTTCCATGTCTGTAAAGTTCCTAATAAATTTTCAGGAGGAAAAAATATATGTAAGACAAATAGTGACTTCTTCCAAGTCAGTGTGACTGTTGAGGAGGACCAGATCTAAAAATGACTCACTTTCTCCTGTGATGCTTGTGACAATGCCCCCTCCTGCTTCATGCCATAGCCCAGCCACCACACAACTAAAGATGGCTACCCGGCTCCCACATGACCTTGCTTCAGATCCAAATGCCTAATCAACCAAAACAGTCCACTTCCCATCACATCAGTAATCCAGAGCTTATTGTATGTGTACAGCAGGGCAGAGAGCTTGTCCCTGTTGGATCCTGTTGTTATTTTGAGGCAGGAAGTTGAACTTCCCCACCTGCAGATGAAACTGGAAACCTGCTCTCCCACCCCCAAAAGGACTGGGGGAGGAGAAGGTGGCTTCTGACTGGGGAGAACTTCTTTTTCATGTACACAGAATGCTTTTCTTCTGTCTTAGCAACTTGGCAAGAGCACCCGCTTTCTCAAAAAAGAAAAAAAAAAGCCGAAAAGTTACCTGGGAAAACTTTAGGATTGCTCATTAAGGGAAAAATCACTTCAGTGAAAAGAGGTCATTCTGTTTTGTTTTCCAATCTTCTTGATATTTTGGATTTTTAAGAGTTTTCTTCCAAAAATACGACCTAAGTCAATGTACCTATTCTCTGAGTTCTCAACCTTGGGGACTTCTCATAACTTCGCAAAGAGAAGGCAGTTGTTTGCCCTGCCCGAGGTGTACACTGACCCTTTCATGCAAATACATCTTTCTACTCCTGTGGCCAAGTACCTTGCTGTTATTGCCACATGTTTGTTCAAGTGGTGAGGAAATATTAAATATCACACGTTCTCAGCAGAGACCGGACAGTAATTATCAACAGATGGCAGCAGTGGGGGACTGAGAGAGCTGAAGAGTCTTCTCCGCGGGGGGCTGGGGGGCTGCCCCGCGTCTGCAGGCCAGTCATTGGTCACTGACCTGGGCAGGCAGGATGAGGTTCACTGTGGATCCCTCTCCCCTTTTTCTCATTATCTTAACTTCTCTGAGGCTTTCATCCCAATCAACAAGTTCCAGGCTCTCTCAGATGTGATGGAAGACGTGTGTGTGGGCAGGGCGGGGAGGGGGAGCCATCTAGCAGTCCTTGGGGAAAAGGAAGCCTCAACATGGGGCTGTTGTTTCAGGAGGGCACAGAACACCGCTTTCCTATGGATGGACCTCAGCAAGTACATACCGAAGCCTTGCTCTGTTCTGCATATTGACGGCAACCACGGGAACATCATGGTGAGAAGATGCTACCCGACTGCCGGAGGAATGGACATCGAGACAGGAAGATGATCCCTTGTAAAGCAGCTGTTCTAAATGCAGCCGTGGATTTACATGCACTAGATACAATGTCAGAGGACTTTTGTCATGACCGGGTTTGACACAGCATGGAAATGAAAGGAATTAAGTGAGAGGTGATGCGGACAGGGAGCAGCTACCCTGGGCTTATAAATAATCGTACATTTGTTCTGTAAAGGCAACAAGTAATAGGCATCAAGCACTGAAAGAGACAGATGAGATCTCGGCCCTGAGGAAGCTTCCAGAAATGTGTAAGCAGAGCAAGAGTAGAGAGAGGAATTCCCCCAGCAAGCTATGACACATAGGCCATTTCTGGGAACCTGGAGGCAGACAGGAATGGGAAAGCAGCCATTATGAAGAATGGTGGTTGAGCAATGCCAGTAGCCCTTTCTTTGGCCTGTATATTTGTTGCATTAGTATCTGTACCAGGGCACTAACCATGGAAACGTAAGGTTAAACAAGCCTAGCAGACCCTCAACCAATTTGGAGACTTTATCACCAGTAGAAATGGTGGATGTAAAGTATACTGTTCTGTATATAAAGTCTTCCTTAGATACTATAGCCACAAAAGCCTTACTCAGAAGGGTGTTGACTGAATGCATGAAAAGAATAATTTCGGTTTACCTCTTCCAGAGGTAAACAAGACAGACTATAAATGAGACAGAGCAGCACAGATGAAGGATTCTAGAGAAGTCTTTCCACAGCTTAAAGTCATGGCAATGCAGCAGTGAAAACAGATTGCCAAAGCAGTCTCCAAACCATGAAAATTGTGTAAAACTATGTATTTAAACAAACCAAAAATGATAACTATTGTCCACACACAACTTTGCTGAACTTTCTAGTTTATAGACATAAATTTACAAATAAAATGTTTACCCCATTCTGGTCCTATTATTCCACCTGCTTACAATCTATAAATTCTGTTTTAACACTTTACTGTAAACGTTTATAATTTATAATTGTCTCAAAATCCTAAAGTTATTCACTACTACCATACTCCTCCAAGAAATGTAATACATGTATCCCATGTTAACAATCGAGTTAAAGCCCAGTCTCTCTTATTTTCCTGCCGTGGAGATTTAGTTCAGTACTTTTCTTTTTCTGATATTCTCCATCTTCACTAGCTAACTATGCCAATCTATTCTGCTAATTTCCATGCTGTTTGCATTTGCATCTCTTCCTTTTCTGTGGGTTTGTGTTCCTCCTCTTTGCAGTACATCCATCATTTTCCTTTCTTAAGCATTTTCCTCAAGATGGTCTCCAGAGTCTAAATGCCAAGCTCCCCCTTCCTCTTGGAGAATCTAGAGATCATTGAGACAACTCTGCTTGGAATGCGTTAGTAGGTTTTAGCCATCCTCATTCCTCAAGACACAGCTGCTGCCTCTTCGCCTTTTCAAGAGCTTTTTTCCATAGTAGCGTCTACCATGTATCTCCCAGATGCTACATTAGCCCCTTCCCTCCCCAGTCCTGGGCCTTCTTGAGAGCAGAGTTTGGGTTTATTTTACCTCATGTACCCTCTCAAAATTGATCATGAGTGTTCAGTCAATATTTAGGAAATGAGCAATTAGTGAGTGCCCAATATGCTTGACTTTTAGAAAGCCCAAATATTCAGGGTCTTGTGTTCATTGTCCTAAAATCTACCAGCAAAGCTAGAGATAATGAGTGAAATGAAGATAACTTTTCTCTTCGAGCTGTCTCAAAGTACTAACCAGTGTTACTTAGAAGGCAAAAATTAAAAAAAAAAAAAAAAAGGTGGCTAGAGACTTTGCAATGTCTCCCAGGTTTGTGAAACCCAAAGAAGTTTGTTCTTCTTGCCATTTCAAAAGATAAATAGGATTTGTGGAGAAATTATGCAAACTTTCCTTGGAAAATAAAAAGATTTTTTAAAAACCCACAGGCAAACTTATGAAAAGCCAAAATCAACTAGCTTCTTTTTACATGCAGACTTGCTACACCTCACTATAAAATAACGTGGATGATTAAATCTCACCAAAACATAAGCAAGGTACCATACTTCACCAAAGAATATGAAAACTATGCGTCTATATTTCTATATACTCACACATATATACATAAGAATATATACATATAAGAAAAACATATTGGGCAAAACTGAAGAGTAAAAGGATGAACATGAGAATTTAACCAATAGTTGGGGGGGTTTTTTGGAAAATTAGTACTTATTCTCCAAAAGCAGAGACAACTCATCATTCTTCTCACAAACACATTTTGTGCCCAAGACCCCATGAATTTGCATTAGGATCCTACAGTTTGCCATGGGCTCCGTCACAGTGATTAAGTGTCAGAGTCAGCCTGAATTGTGGCTGCTCTGCAAAGCCGTCAGCTGCCCTGACATGCCCCATTGCCCTTTCCACACCTCCGTCAGGAAGAGTGTTGCGATTATGTCTCCAGATTCCTGCCCTCCGTCCAACTGCGGCCCATCTGAGGAACACATGGTCTCAGGGATCAAGTGCATTCATCTCTAAATCCCAGTCTAGCTGTGTGTGTAAGACACAATAGGTAAGAAAAACGTTTCCACTGAGTGAATGAACGAAGCTCATGACCAGAAGTTTACTTCACATATTTTCCATCACAGAACAAGGTAATAAACACTTTATCCAAAGGGTCCACTGAAAACCCAATCTAAATGGGCCTGTGCACACAACGATTGCCAACTTTCAGTGTGAATAGCATGGTCCTCTCAAAATTAAATAGGCACCTCACCCCCACCACCCCCTTAAAAATCACCCATTTTACACCAGCAAATAAACACTCCAATGACATGTTTTTCTATTAAAAACTCATGGGCCTTAAATTTCTTTTTAATCACAGGCTTTAGTATTATTACACGTGTTCCATTAACGGGCGTATCCAATGAATTCCCTTTCATAAACACTAGTAAGTTCAGTGCAAACCAGCCAGGTGATTAATTTATAATTCTTGACACATTAGGGAGGTGGGCTGGAGGTACGAAGCAGCGAGTGGGTCCTAAGATGGTCGGTCTTTGACGCCAATGCTGCGGACTCACACAGAGAAGGACACGTGCAAACAACCAAGCGCACGTGCACACGCACACACACCACTCCTGAACACCCACTGTGCTGAACTGGTATAGGATCCAAACTTGACAAACCAATGCCTGAAGGCAAATAGCACAGCCTAAACTGTTGCAGGTTCCTTTTCCCATAAAAATAATAATAATGAATAAAAATAGTTGGAGATAGGCCAGAGCCTAATGCAACACAATTTCTCAATTCAGCATCCTCCTCCTCCTCCCACACACATACTCCCCAAATTCAGCATCCTCCTCCTCCCCACACACACTCCCCAGAGTCAGCATCCTCCTCCTCCCACACACACACTCCCCAAATGCTCCACCACCTCCTGTTTGCCCTTTTCAGGCACAGTACTTGTCCCACCTTGAATAAAAAGGTCATTGAACAGATGCTGCCATTCCCAGTGCCCAAAGCACTGGACCTTCCCCTTGCACTTCTGAGACAGAGATCAGTTCTTCAAAAGAGAGAGGTTTTCATACTACAATTGAGCTGTCACTAACTTGCTGCCAATTCCTCTCTGTTGCTGTGTGGGCAGACTTCCACTCAAATAAAAGATGGTTGCTCGGCAGGATTCCTCTGTCTTCTATTCTTTTTTATGTAGTCACTTGGAACAGAGATTCTAGAATCAGACTGAGTTCAAATCCAGCTGTTTGCTGATGAGCAGTGGGACCTTGGCAGCTTCGTTTTGCTCTCTGTGCTTTGCTTTTAGTAATGGTAATTTCTGTCTCCCAAGGGGGTAGTAAGGAGGGATGAGATACAAGAGTGGCCATGAAGGGTCTTCCCCAGGTAAGCACTAGGCTGAGGCTCAGTTATAATTAATAAATAATTAATGAGGTGATGTCATTTACTTTTTCTGTCTTATTTCCACATTTCAGAATAAAAGAGAAATACACAAATGATTAAAAATCAGGCCAGGTGGAGTGGGACACACCTGTAATCCCGGCTACTCGAATAGTGAAAATTGAGAGGGGTGTCATTAGAGGTCAGCCCAGGCCAAAAAAGACTCATCCCAACCAAAAAGGAAGGTATCATTTCATGCTTTTATATTCCCAGCTACTTGGGAGGCAAAGGTAAGAGGACCACAGTCAGGGACTCCCCTGGGGCACAAGCAAGAGACCCTTTCCAAAAAGTAACTAAAGTAAAAAGGGCTGGGGGCACGGCTGAAGTGGTATAATACCCGCCCAGCAAGAGCAAGACCCTGACTTCTAGCCCAGTACCTCTAGAAAACAAGGAAAATTATTAACATTCCTCTGGCCACAAGTCAGGTTGTGTCCCGCTAGCTCAGAAAGTAAAAGGGCACAGTGGCCATTTTGAATCTTTAACGCCATTACTTGCATAGGAAGAAAAAAAAAGTTTCCCTTCTTTAGCGGGGTAAATCCTTGCTAAAACTTTCAATAATAATAATAATTAATAATAATAAATTTAGACTCACACAGTGCCTTTGCCACACGGCTCTTGGCAAGAGATAATGTAGAGAGCTGCGTGCAGCCGCACCTTAAAGATGGCGCCGGCTTCCGCCCTGCGCCTTCCGCATGGCGAGCGCTCTCTGTGGTAAACAACTCCTTATTTGGCTAAGGCAAAGACTCTGGCTTGCTTCCGCGCACCTGGACCTATTGGTGTTTCCCACGTGGCGCATCAGGGTTGGCTACCCAGCGGGTACTTAAGGCTGTGTAGGATTCTCCACGGGGTCAGAAGATTGCTCAAAGGTCCTGAATAAACTGCAGAGAGAAGAGCTCGGTGTTGCGGTGTTGCGTCTTCCTTGCTGGTCGAGGTGGTCGTGACAAGATAACCCTTTTCATCCTTCAATTTCATGGTCACCAAAAATCACACATAAAAACCCAGGGCTTAAATAACTATGGAAAGTGACCGACTCAACACACCCTGAGATGCGGTCACCCTGGGTCACCTCCGGATGGTGCCACAGCACCTGGAGCTAAAGGGAAGGCTGGACCTGCAGACCCTACCAGGGAGAGGAGACGGAATGAAACCAGTACCCCAACCCCAAGTACGGCAGAGAGCCTGGCAGGATCTGAACCCAGGACAGAGAAAACAAACCCTTCCCATTATTCAGTCTTTCAATATCCTGATTCATAAGCCGATTTCCTCCCACATGAGGCATTGGAAACTGCTCTTTCAAAAGCAGAGGCTTATTTTGCTTTTATAAACATTTGGATACCTGGCTTAGTAGTAACAATAAGGAAAAGTTAGCAGAGCATATCAGATACTCCATAGGTACTTACGGGTGAATGAATGAATGAAAAACTTGAATGTCCTAAAACTCCGTGGGTTTAAAGAAGAAACAGGGAGAGGCCGAGAGAGTTCATAAACAGCAGTATTGTTTCATTCTCCCACTGCACACCGAGGGCTGTCCTCAAGCCTGAGCCCCTGAGATCTCACACCCTGAGCCTCTCCTGAAGTCCTGTGTGACCCTGAGTTATCTCTCAAACTTTCTGTGCCTCCGTCATCACATGTGCAAAATGAGCTCCATTTCAGCATCTATGACACCTCCGTCTTCTGCTTCCTACTCACATGACCCTGACCAATCCCTTCCCCAGCTTAATATTTCTGTTCCCTCATCAGTAAAATGAGTTTAGTAATCAAAACCTGATTCACTAGTGTAATGCGCTGCCTAACACTTGGGCAAATCAAGTTCACTGGAGACTTTGTCAGGATGGCTGAGCAGTGCCTGGGTGTGTCTCAGGAAGCAGACAGAGAAGTCCAGCTTCTTAAATCTCTGTCTGTCTGTCTGACTCTCTGTCTCTGTCACTCTGTCTCTCTGTCTCTCTGTCTCCCTCTGTCTCCCTCTGTCTCTCTTCCCCATCCCCCTCTTATTTGGTGGTAATGGAGGATTGAACTCAGGGTCTCACACTTGCTAGGCAACCACCACTAGTCTCCTTGCTTTTAGTTTATTTTTCAGATAGGGTCTTGTGCTTTTACCCTAGTTGGTATTGAACTATGCTCTTCCTACCTCCACCACCTGCCCCCCCCCCCCCCCCCCCCCCCCCCCCCCCCCCGGCAGAGATTGCCGATGTGAACTACCACACCCATGATCCTCCTGTCTCTGCCCTCTGGACTCCAGGCCACTCACTGCACACTGATGGACATGTTCATCATCATCACATCTGTCTCCCAGGGAGACAGAATGACAGCTGTCCTCACTGCAACAAAGACAATGTCAAGAACTCAACCCATTGCCACATCTTCCCTCCAACACCCAAAAAGACCATGTCTACACCAGACTCCTGCCAGGCACCAGTATCTCACACCTGTAATCCTAGCTACTCAGGAAGCCAAGATCTGAGGATTGTAGTTCAAAACCATCCATGAGACATTTATCTCCAATAAACAACAACAACCAAAAAAAACTAAAGTGGAGCTGTGTGGCTCAAGTGGTAGGTAGAGTGCTAGCCTGAGCAACAAAACTCAGGGACAGAATCTAGGCCCTAAGTTCAATCTCCAGGACAAGCATGCACCAAAATAAAGAAGGAGAAGAAGAAAAGGAGAAGAAGGAAGAGAAGGAGAAGGAGGAGAATTTTGAGGAGAAGAAGGAGAGGAAGAAGGAGGAAGAGGAGAGGAAGGAAGAAGGAGGAGGAGGAGGAGGAGATGACAATGACAATCTGGTGCCTGCATTCCAGTGAATGGATCATAGGCAGAGAGAATGTATGTATGCACTTCTAGCTAAGGCTTCGCAATGAATGACCAGCATTCACAATCTTCTACATTCCCCTTCATCAGACAGGAAAGTGAAAAAGAAATAAAACGAAAGTATGGCAAGATAATGCTATTGTCTCGGATACAAAAGCTAGCATAAATTATGCTGGCTAATGCAGTTATTTTACAGAAGGGAAAGGGGGCACCGTAATGTCAGCTTTGTGGTATTGGAACTGGCATCTGAACTCAAGCAACTGGCCTTAACCCATGAGCTTGACTAACTGCAAGTATGGATGGACTGTGGATAAACCAGAGTCATTCCAGCCAACTGCATACTCTGAGCACAGAAAACCTGGGTAATCGCCTTTAGGAATATCACACAGTTCTGTCAGGCAAGCAGAGAGAACAGGTTCTGCACAATGCCATGGCCTAGTTATTCTGCGTCTATCTGCATGCTACATACTTCATTTTGACACAGATGGTCTATGGCATTTTCTGTTCATTAAATTCCTCAATATAACTTTATGGCAGAATGTTCATCTTGTATTTCATGCAGTCCCAAGAGTGCTAGGAAAGGGGATTAAGCCACCCAACAACACTGCATGGAACTTATTAACTGGCAGAATTCACAGTTCTCACAAGTATGGAGAGGAATCGAGGTGGTGAAAATGGACATCAAAGACGTCTGTGGAAAGAAGGAAGAAAGCCTCAGTTCGTGTGAACTCTGAGCATGCGTCTGGGAGGAGTGTCCACAAACATTGTCTTCATTTGGCCATTCTGTGGGCAGTTTGGTTCCAGGGACTGGGGTTCTTAAATGTCTCCCTGATCCCAGCGCTTACTCATATCATCATTAAGAAAACTCTTCTCAATTGGAAACCTAGAGCTGCACCAGGTTAATGTCTTTGCTGTGTTCAGAGGTGGCATCATCCTCCACCCCTAACCCACAGCCATGCGCTTGCATCCTACAATTCTGTACCGAGTCACACACACCCTCTGGACCTGAGGAGTTCAGTTCTATCTGAATTCACCTCCGAAATTCCTCAAGCTTAGCTTGGCCTTGGCCTTGAATGTTTGGAGAGGACATGATCAATAAAACAGGACTGATATACACTGGTTTTGTTGTCGTTGTTTAAAATTTTTATTTTATCTTGTTGTAAAGGTAGTGTACAAAGAAGTTACAGTTACAGAAGTCAGGTAATGAGAACATCTATTGTTGAACATTGTTACCCCCTCCCTCGTTTTTTTCCTCATTTTCCCTTCTCCCAGAGTCCCCCCTCCCCCATTATAAAATTCATTTCCAATACGGTATCTTGGGAGTATCCCCTGCATCGGTTTACCCTTTGTCCTTTGTTCCACCATGTGCTATTTCCTTTCCCTTCCCCAAATCAGATCATGGTACTACACAACACAGGGCACCAGAATCGGACAGGTGATCAACCAAAGAGAAAAACAAAACGAAGGAAAAAAGAAATAATTTTACATCGTATGTTAAGAAATAAAACAGAAAAAGTCTCTTGTCTCCATATGTTGGAGTTCATTTGGATTAGCATCATTGTATAGGGTCACATGCACTCTGTTAAATTGGGGACCATTCCAAGTCTCAGCACACTCCCCGTGTGACTTGGCTACGTGAAACCCACCCCAGTAGGAAAGTGAGACAACTCAGAAGATTTGAAAGAGGAAAAAAAGAAGGCTCGTTGCTCTTTCCTTTTATTAGTAATCTTATGTATACCGAGTTTCTCAGAAACATAATGGCTTATCACAGCATCTGTGATAAGCTCATCTGTGGTTCTTGAGTCTGGGTGGAGCCTGGCTGAGTCCCCTGATTCACCTTCTCTCAGGTTTCAATGATGATCCCTGTGGGTGAGGGGGAAAGGGGGGGCGGGAAGCAGGGGGGGGGCAGGTGGAGGGGGGGAGGAGTACTGTCACATCAAGCTGACAGGGAAGGGCATCTGTCTCCTGCATTCACGCAAGCATCTGGCATCATCAGTTCCTGGCTACGTGGCCCTAACTTTTAAAAGTGCACTCCTAACCTACACAGAATCGAGGGGACGGGTGGGGTTGGAAAAGATAGCAGAGAATGAAGACAGGGGTACCACTGGTCAAAACGCCTGAACTCATAAATTGACACGCTGAATTGGAACCCATGTGTACAACTACATAAAGATTTTTTAATATATATCTTTATTGTAAAGATACTCATAAAGCTTTTTTTAAAGGAACCAAAAGCAGTAATAGAAATGTCTTTGAAAATTCACCTAATCCAGCAGCTGCGTCCTCCAGAGGGCGGGTCATGGAGAGATTTAGTCACCGAAAGAAACCTTCATTCCTTTTGCTCTACCCATCACGTCTACCATTGTGCTTGTTTGTTTATTTGAAGTCAACCACAAGGTCTAGTCCCTGCTCCTGTGCAGGGGAAAGCACTAAATCTTGACTGTCAGGAAGCTGGGAACTATTTTAGGAATGATCTTCCTCCTTCTCTGCATTCCAATGTCCTTGACATTACAGCTACTGGCACTAAGCTGGTCGTTTCCTCCAGCAGATTATGATGAGTTAGCCATGGAGCGTGTAAAAAATAAGACAACCTCAAGTGACAGACACCCACATGTGTGTGAGCCTACATAATGTGGAAGTACATTCGCTCTGGTGACTGCTGAAATACTGGATTGTCAACACTCTCTGCCCTCTGTGGGCAGGCTGCGGTGCCGCCTGGTGCAACGTCCCAACCACACCAGGAGGACGCGCAGCCCCACCTTCCCCTCTGCCACCCACCTCACCAATGACACCCAGCCACTGGTTTTCTTCTTGGTCGTAAGATAGCTGCCAGCAACACCTGGCACACCATGTTTCCTTGGAATATAAGCGTGGTCTAGAAGCAGGGTGGCCATTTAAAACAACACTTTTTAAAGTGAACAGGGCCACTAATGAATAGGTAGGCATAAAGCAGGACTTCCTAGAAAAATCAGAACACATGATCACCCTTCAATGTCAGTTTTCTTTGTCGATGCAACAGTGTCAGATTAGGTCACTGGTGCATTCCCGGGGCATCCCACGAGTTCATCCACTCAGCCCTTATTCAAGAGCTACTGATTCACGTTTTAAAATGACTATCAAGAATAAGGGAATGAAAAAACAAATCCTGAGAAAAATGGGCTCTATCAGGCCAAAATCAGACTACTGTACCTTTGGGCTCTGCTTACACACAGCTGTGGCAAAGCTGCCTAGCTCTATGAATCTCAATGAAGATTTAAGAAAGGCTCTACAGGTTGGTCTTCATGTTGTAATCTCCCAACCTTTGGGTTCTATTCCTGTCACCTTTGCAAACAGGATGCATAGAGTAATTGCAGAAACATACGCATTCAACATATCTATTAATAGGTTATAAATAGATGATAGGTTGGGAGATAATCTTTTCCACCGTGTATTGGGGTCTAGAACCCTGTAACTTTTGGCTGCTGTGCCCTCAGCACATGTACACACACACACACACACTCTCTCTCTCTCTCTCTCTCTCTCTCACACACACACAATATTTAATTCCCTCAAAAGGAAATATCCATTGGTTTACTAGACAGGGGATTCCACTGTCACGGGTCAGCCAACTGTCCTATAAAGGGTTAAGTCATGATATATTTTAGGTTGTATGGGACAAGGGGGAAAATCAAAGATAATGTATATATACTTTCATCACAAGAGGAAAAACCAAATTTCCACACGCTTTTCATGGATGAAGCTCACACACACTACAGCAATAAAAATTGAGCATGTTTGTGTTGTTTTTAATGATAAACACTATGATTATTTTGGATGGATAATATTTTGCTTATTAGAGATCAAGATTAGTGCTCCCTATCCACAGTTAACAACAAATGTTCATCTGTGAATATTGATGGTAATGATATTGTACATACTTCACTTATGACAAAATGTATTCCTTTTTGTTTTGAAATTTTCTATATGAAAAGCATTCCTCGCTCTGTCTTCTCAGTTCATGGCATGGATGGGGTGTCTTGAACAACACACAGGTACCTCTCATACTCCGGGAGGCTGGAAAGCCTGTTTTCAGCGTGCCAGCCTGGGCAGCATGCCCTCTGATAATGACCCACCTCCTGGTTTGTACATAGCCATCCTCTCCTGACATCTTCACACGGTAGAGCTCCCCCTCATGCCTTTGCTCAGATTAATTTTCTCGTTAATTCCATTCATGAGGGCTCCAGCCTCATCACCAATATCATCATACTGGGAGTTATGATTTTATCATGCATGTTAGGGGATCTACACATTGAGTGCAAACTATTCATTAACAAAGTACACAAATGCAGCAGACGATGGAGGTATGTGTTTGCCAATTCTTACAGCCTTGTTATGGGGCCGGTCTTGTCCCTGCCTACACTGAGTGGTTATTATCAGATTAGAATGCTAGTGTTTCCTCTGTCTGCTCCAGGTACTTTTTTTAACTCCTAACTAAGATTAAGAGCTATGATTAATTTAATCAGAAGGAGGAGAGAGAGAGAAAAGGAGAGGGAAAGGAAGAAAGAGTGATGAGGAACAGAGGAAGGAGAGAGGGGTTAAGATAAAATGTTGTACACATGCTATCTCATTTAATTCTTTTTTATTTTTTAATTATGTCTTTATTATCTTTAGGGAGTAACACACACTGGTTACCATTTATCATGTCATTTTATAAACACAATGGATTTGATCTATCATCCCTTTCATCCTTCTCTCTCCCCACTCCCAGCCCAACCCCTCCCCTCGATTTTCTTACTTTCACAGGATATGTATTGAATATTACAACTGCATTCTCCCCTGCTTCCTCTATCCATTTTTCTACCTCCCTTCCCCTAATCTCCTTTTAGTACCAGTTTCCTGATATTCATTTTATTGGACTGTGAGTCCAACAAAGGAATTGCTCCATTTGAATTCTCCCCTGCATATACCATTTTCTAGGTACTTGTATATATCCCCACATATGTTTACTTGTACATTTATAAATTAGTTCTGGCTTCTACATATAAGAGAGAACATGACATTTTTGTCTCTCTAGGTCTGATTCACTTCACTTACCGTACCATAATTTTTTCCAGGTCCATCCATTTCTTTGCAAATGATATAATATCATTCTTCCTAATGGATGAACAAAATTCCATTGAGTATATCTACCACATTTTCTTGATCTATTTGTCCATTGAGAGTCATCTGGGATGTTTCCATACCTTGGTTCTAGTGAATAGTGCAGCATTGAACACGGTTGTGCAAGTGGCTTTACTGTGTACTAATGTGTAATCTTTTAGATAAATGTTGGATCCCAGGGTAGTTCTATTCGTACTTCATCGAGAAATCTTTATATGCTTTTCAGAGTAATTGAACAACTTTACATTCCCACCAACAATTTGTATTAGGTTTCCTTTTCTCCCATATCAGAGCCAGCATCTGTTGTTGTCTGTGTTCTTGATAATGGCAATTCTGACCGGGTGAGATAGAATCTGTGTTGCTTGGATTTGCATTTTTTAATGGCCAGAGATAGTGAGTATTTCATCCTATATCTGTTGGCCATTTTTACTTCTGAGAAGACTGTATTTCGCTTGTTGGCTGTAATTCTACTAAAACCATACAACATGTCGTGATCCCCATTGAACAGATGAGGAATGGTTGCTTTGATGGCTGAGGTCAGCTTCCTGCCCGTGTCGGTGTGACAGCCTCTCACGTCCAGCCTGGCACGCTTCCTGGGCTCTGTCAAATCCACAGTTCCAAATGCCCGGCCAGCTCCTCCTGTTGGTTTTTTTGTTTGTTTTGTAGATCTCCAGAGATAACCTTCATTTCATCCAACGTTTCTCGTGGAAAACTAGGAGAAAAGAGCTGTTCAGGTTTGAGGGGCCTCCTGGCGCAGGCAGTGTTGGTAAAGAAAGAGCTCTTTGTCACGGGTGTGGCCTCCAGGACGTAATCTCATTTTCAGCTAATCAATTCATATACAGCAAAAAGCCTAGTGTGCCTCCTCATTAGCCCAGGGCTATAAAGAAGCAGGGTCCAAGGCTGCACTAAATCCCAGGATGGCTGGCACCTCCCTGCTCGGCGATTATCAAATTGGCCAGCATTAATCATTTTTAATGGCCAATCTTGGGTTTGGTTTTGGTTTTGTTTTGTTTTGTGTTTGTTTTTTAAGAACAACTAGCCTCCTCTGATTACTGAAGTGAAAGAAAACAAGCAGAGTAATTAAAATCTCTCTCTCTTTTTTTTTGAGACCTAAGAGGGAGGTGGGGGGGGTGGGTGAAAAGTCTGAATCCGTTTTGTCAAGTACTTCGCTGTGACCGGCAAAGTCGAACCATCCAGAAGGGTCCTTCCAGCAGAGGCCTGCCGCAGGGGGACCGTCAATGGCCCCTTTATTTGTGAAAGATGGATTATTTTAAATAAATTACAGAGCACTTTCGCTGAATAAACAGCGCCTCTGCGGCTGAGGGGTGCTGCGCATGCTTAATTGCACCACAGAAAATCCTAGATGATTCTAGAACTGGAGGGCTGGCCTTGGACACAGGGCTGATGGGCCCACAGCCTCGGGCCAGGCCTGGTGGGTGGACGGCTGCAGGGCAAGGCCGCGGCCAGGCAAACAGTGAGCTTAATCGGGAGTATATACTTATAATACTTCAGAAAACCACAGAGATGGACAGTGCCCAGATCCGCACAAGGCTACCTCACAAGTGAGCCATCTGCGTGTCACTTGTACTTGCGTTTGATAGGTTCAATTCCCCTAATGTTTCTGGCATGGAAGCTCCCTCCAACATTGCAGAGATTCTTTGGCTAAAGAGACTTCAGCCAGCTTTGCTCACAGCGCCCCCGTCCCCTGCCCTCAGCCATCTTCTTCCCCCATCTCCCTCCAGACCCTCCCACTGTCCTTTACTTTGACCATACAAGTTTTGCCATGAGAATTAAGTCGAGATTTTTCAATCCTTCTGAGGAAAAAGAAAAAATCACAGCACAATCTGACCTTGTTTTCGAAACAGGTTAAAGTGATTTATGACGTGTGGACCCCGAGTGACTACAGGCAGGAGTCGGGTTCAGGCTGGAAGCAGGAAAGGGCATTTGAAAGCTTTCCAGCCAGCCCGGGATCAGGCGGGGAGCTGGATACCAGAGATGATGAAGAGCTCCACACACAAGCAAATCAAGTCAGGAGAACAGGTACCGCTATGTTTTGTGGGAGGCGTGGGGTATTACTTTTGACAGCTGGTATTACAGAAAGTAAAATGACTCACACTTGCTAATATGCTCAAAACCGAATTGCAATAACCACGCAGCTACCAGCTGCCTTGATGAAGAGCAACCAAGAAAGGAGAAGAAAAACGAGAGCAACAACAATAACGAAAAAGACGGATGTAGTCAGGCCTCACAAAAATCATAGAATCTGGGATTTCTCTTGAGATTTTTCAACACATACTACTTTAATAAGGGACTTACCACCCCCGTCCCCAAATGTAGCTGTGAAATTCTTCCCCAAGGTGACACAATTAATTGCACTTGCAGTTAACACAATTAAACTGTAGCTGAAAGCCTGGCCAGCACCTAATAAATCTGGAACATTCAGAGGGATAATCAACTTGATCAATCATCGGGTGGCACCACCTGAGAAAGTATATAAAAGATCAGGATCGTGGGAAATGACGAGTAATTAAGGACCATTAACAAGTCAGGCCAGCGATCTTAATTTCCATGCCACAATGTTCCTGATGCCTCTTCTTATCACTTAATTTGTTGCATCAGATTTCAAGGACAGATGAAAAGATGTTCATTTTCAACCTGTGATTAGTAAGTATCCCCCAAAGAATGAACTACTCACTCCTCAGACCCAATATGTCAGCCACAGCCTGCCCATGAACCAATAGAATTGTGCTAGTCAATAACATCACTTCATCTCAAAGAATTTAAAGTGGGAAAATAAGATATGCACCAAAGAAATATTAAACCTACCAAATAGGTTCCAGTTAGGAAATGTGGGATCCATAAATCAGCACAATCTCTGATGAGTTATTTATACCCTCTGAGAATTAGACTCTCCAGATTAAAAACAAATGGAGAGAATGCTACTGAATTTAAAATGTGGCTTTGAAGATTATGGGAAAATACAGTGAGATCTCCAGTGGTCGATGCCCTATAAAATATATGAAGTATTTAAAATAACTACTCTAGTAATAAAGTGACTAGGACGCAAGGCCTATTCAAAAGTTCTAGAAACAAGAGGGATAACATAGCAGCCACTACTTGCAAGTCAAGGAATCCCCTGATTCTCTGGTGTTAGAACTTAAGGCTTGGCTCTGGAATTGATGAGGAGTCCCAACTGCATTTTGAGTGTAGTAGGTGCTATGCTATGTAAATCAGTTTTATCATGTGTCTTCTGCCTACAGAAGGAAAGGAAAATATCACGCGGACACAAAGATAGATGGGGGAGAACCTGGACATCAAGGTCAAGACCTGAATTAGGACACTGTCTGTATGACTGCAGATTTGTTGGGGTTTTGGGGGTTTTTTTTGGTTTTTGTTTTTTTGTCAGTCATGGGGCTTGAACTCTGGGCCTGGGCATTGGGCCTGAGCTCTTCAGCTCAGGGCACAAGCTCTACCACTTGAGCCACAGAGCCACTTCTGGTTTTCTGGTGGTTAATTGGAGATAAGAGTCTCACGGACTTTCCTGCCTGGGCTGGCTTGGAACCACAATCCTCAGATCTCAGCCTCCTGAGTAGCTAGGATTACAGGCATGAGCCACCGGTGCCTGACTTACAGATTTATTCAACAGGCATTTAATAGGCATCATTAAATATATTCGCTAGCCAGACACTGTGCTAGAAAATACAATAGAGTTTACATGATACCTATCCTGACAACCATAAAGTAAGTGGCATCATTTATATAGGAATTAGTACACACCAGAGTGAGAGAAAAGGGCACACCAACATGGCAGAGTGAAGCTCTGGAAAAGAAGAGTAAAGTGAGGTCATGTGGGACCTGGAGATAAACCTCCAGATGAAAAAGGAAGAAACCATGTGACAGGAACATGGAGACATGAACTAGAATGTCAGGATTGAGAAACATGGACACGCTCAGTATAGTGGGATTTTAAGTTGTATAGTAGGAATATGAAGCTGGACAGATAGACAGGTGCATATCAAATCAGGAAGATTCTAAGACATCATAATCAAAAGTTCACATTTTACCCCCGTAGTGGGCTGGGAAGGTGGCTCAGTGGTAGAGTGCTTGCCTTGCATGCATGAGGCCCTGGGTTCGATTCCTCAGCATTACATAAGCAGAAAAAGACAGATGTGGCACTGTGGCTCAAGTGGTACAGCACTAGCCTTGAGCTGAACAGCTGAGGGACAGCGCCCAAGCCCAGAGTTCAGGCCCCATGACCAACAAACAAACAAAAAAATTACCTCATAGCCGCCAAGAATGTCAAGCCCTCTAGATATATTTATAGCTATATGGACATAAATACATATATAGAGAGACACATGTAAATATATGTACATATATGGTCTTTGTATATATGAATACAGAAATAGCTATTGGTATAAATATAAATACAGTTACAGATATACAGAGAAAGAGAGAAAGAGAGAGTTTGGTTTCAAGCATGTTGAATTAGACACCTTGGCCATCTATATGGAAATACTGTGTACATAGTTACAGATATAACTCTAGCCTGTGAGGATAGAGGTAGATTAAAGATGAATTTAAAACTGCTGCAGAGGATATCTAGTATATGTATGAGTCAAGCAGAAAAGGTCAGATAAGGTGATGTTAGGAAAATGAACCCTAAGATATGTATTCAAATGTTTTTTTTCTTTAATGCATTTGTTTCTAACGTATTTATAAGATTATTTCTTTGTTGCTTTGTATGTCTCTCTCCCACAGTATAACCCCTGCTTTCACTGTATTTGATGTTGGTATAATTTGTGGAAGGGAAGGGGAAAAACAAGTCATTTAAATAAGGATACAGGTGGACCTGTTGCAACAATGAGAAGTACAAGTTGTCATGTCGAAAACGAACTTTACAACTTTGGTGGGGGGGGGGGGGAAGGGTTGGGTGGGGGGGCGAGGGGAGGATGGGAAGGGATGGGAAGGGGAAACAAAGGAGGAGGCTACAATGCTTAATAAGAAATGTACTCATTATCTTGCCCATCTAATTGTAACCCCTCTGTACAGTATTTTCACAATAAAAAATAAATAAAAATTTTAAAAAAACTGCTGCAGAGGTAGGGTAATTGTGGAGATGGAAGGGAAAGGATGGTAGGGGGAAAACAAAGGAGGAGGCAACAATGCTTGATAAGAAATGTACTCATTACTTTGCTCATGTAATTGTAACCCCTCTGTACAGCATTTTCACAATAAAAGCTTATTTTAACAAACTGCTGCAGAAAATGACTAGTGGAGATTTCAGAATATTTATTACATTCTGTTAAAGGTACAAAAAGCAAAGAGGACTCTGAGCTCCATTGTATAAATAATGAATAATTCCAGACAAGACATAGTGTGTGGTTCATTGAATAAGAGCCAAAGGAAGTCTGTGAAGGCAGGTTTTCACATCAGGAAAAGTCCTATGGATGGGCTTGACTGACCCTGGCTTTGAAGGCCAGGCAAGGGGCTGCTGGGAAAGGAGATCACAATCCACTATTCTAGTAGGAGGAAATACCAGAGCCACAGCCTAGAGGCTGGAAGGAGTATGAGGTCTGGACAGGACAGCTAAAACTCTGACTGTCGGGTAGAGAATACGAGTTTAGAAAGAATAGGAAACAAGATAGGATAGCTTGGAATGGGCTAAACTATGAAAGGCCTTGAAAGTCAGGTGGAAAAATGTGTGTATGATGACCCAGCCTTAAGTTGGAGCTGACAGCTGTGCCCATATCTTTAGTTCCATCCAGTTAGGAACCAGCTCACAGTCCTATTTAAGCTCATTTATGCATTCACTCATTCATCCAGTAAGTGATGAGATGATTCTGGATGGGAAGCAGCCTTAAGAGATCAGAACAGTAGGCCTCATTCTTCCTTCTAGCAGAATTTAAATGGCAGACCAGGTCAGATTCTGTGCTAGGATCAAGCACTGTAAAGCCATAGTCTGGTATGAGCAATATCTCCTGAGAACTGAGCTTCTACATCTCTTGATGGACAACTAACTAGAACGTGACTCTCGCCTGAGGGCGCCATTCCTTCCTCTACTTCACTAGCACACCGTCTAGAATAGGAGGAGGAGTTGGTCCTGTTTATCATTGCTTCCAGCCACTGTCCATCCCACTGCCCTGAAACCCCAAGGCTGCCTAAAACACATGCCGGCGGCACCCACCACCCCATGCCGACTCCTGGGCACTCTCTTCATGAGATTGGCTTCTGGGCTTATTCTCTCTGGAAACTCAGATATCACTCTTGGTAGTTATCTACACAATCCTCCCAATCTGCCCTCTTCTCTGAGGTTCCTCCTCCTTGGACCACACCCAGGGGCACACTCGACACCCCATATGGCCAATGACTATAGCCCCCCATCCCAATTTCCTAGGCTTCTGCCCTGTTCCCCACTCCCCTCCCAACTCCCTCTCCCCAGTTCTCTTCCTCCAATGACTTTGCTTGGTTTCCTCCAATCCCTTTTTGCCTAACTTAGGTTTCTCAGGTGCTGGCAGAAGATGCTCTGCCTTCTCTTCTCTTGGGCACTCTATTGTACTCATACAGAAAAACTCAGGCTTCAGTTAACATTAAATTCTCCTTCTAAGCCCAATAGTTGAAGAGGCTGGTTAAAACACCACCCACCTGGACATCTCTCCCTTCCATCCATTCTTCTCCCATCCTGCACATAACCCGCCATATTTGCTCCTCTCTTCGGAAACCCCCAAACTTTCCATCTTTCTCATTCCTCTTCAAGGACATGCTTACATCCTAGCTCATTGAGAAACTAGAACAAGACAGGAGGGTGTGAACAACAGCTTACCCTAACACCTGTTGTCCTGTGATTTTGGAATCTAGAGTGGAGACAACAAATAATCAAGATAAAGAATTAACCCAAAAATGAGCACATCCACACCTTCTGACTATGACTGTCATACGCACTGATCTGCTGGCACACGTACCCAAACATCCTGCCTCTCCACAGGGGCAAGGAATGAGCTGGCCAGGCTTCTTGCTGCGGGCAAGCTAAGTTGGCCTAGGAATCCCACACAGCTCTGGTAGTCCTGGTACATTTCCTGAAGCAGGCGGGATGGGGAAGACAGGATTTTTCAGGTATAGGGAAGAGAATAGTCAAGACCGCAGATGTACTGAGATGGTTTGGGGATAGGTTTTACTGCAATGTGCCAGGGAGGCTTCGTCTGTGGACAGTGGTAGAAGGTAGGTCTGTGTTTCTCAGGGTTGATACATCCCAGACAAAAGGAAACTGCACAAACATTAGAGTTGAACTGTCTTTTGTCCAAGTGCTGGAGCTGGAACCCAGCGCCTTACACATACAAGGCAAAGCACTCCATCCCTGAGCTGTATCCTCAGCCCTTCGTGTTTTGAGCCAGTCTTCCCAGGTAGCCCAAGCCGACCTCAGCATCCTGAGTGCTGAGGTCACAGATGTACAGGTTGGCAAGCCGCCTTCATTTGAAGCCTTAGTTCTGCAAGTTATTACCACATGGCTACTTTAGCAGAACTTAACTTTGAGGGGCCAGAGTTGGATTACTCTAATTCACTCTGTGTCCTTTTTTATCCTAGGGCCTGGCACAGTATCTGGAAATATAGTGATCGCATCAATAGTGCAGAATAGTAGCTGAAGTCCGCTCCAGTGACGCATGTCACCTTTTTCCAGCTGTGTGGGGAATGTGTCTAACGTGTCCGCGGTAGCTCCTTGTCCACATTACCATCCATGCTCATGACAGCAACTCCCTCATGACTGAAGAATGAAGCTGGGTCATGTGGGTGAGGCATTTGCCCAATGCCTAACAGATACAAGGACTCAACAGAAGCTGGTTGTTCATACTATTATTGCTTGGCTATCTGATTATTTTTTTTTAACAATCCTCACTTGCATCTAACACAGATTTCTTAATCTCTACCTCCAGAAGTTTTGAGGACAAATGGTATACAAGCGGTAATGACACCTAGAAGTTTCTTTTCAATCTGCCCTCAAACTAGTAGCTCATGAGGTTAGGGATTTAGCTCAGTGGAAGAGCACTTGCCTGGCAATTGCAAGGCCCTGAGTTAGGTCCTCAGCTCTGCAAAAAAAAAAAAACAAAAAGTGGGGGGAGGTAGCTCAAACCTCACGTGTGGATGACAGGCCCTTGCTCTGAGCTCCTCCGTGTTAAACAAACCCCCATCTCCTCTTGGAGGGACCCTGTTCCTCTGTTTCTGCCTTCCTTTCTTTTGCGGCCTTGCCTGAGCGCTGGGCCTCCATGGGAAGGGTCCTCTGCTCTGCGTTCTAAGATTACTGTTTTCTTTTCCCTGACTGTTCCATGACCGAGATGTGGCCCTCGGGGTGAGGGAGCCCTGGAGAGGGTGCGACCAGCAGGGATCCCATTAAAATACACAGCAGTCATGCGGGCAAGTCTGCTTGGCTCCTTTCTGCCTGCTCTTACCCCTTCCTCACCCCCTAAATATGATCATAACAGCACAGAGCTATAAAGTTGCTTTTCATAGCACACACTGCCCAGCTCCCTAACAAAGTTCTGACTGTCACGAAGAAAAGGAGAACTTTGTAAGGAAGGATCAAAGGAAGGAGTGGTGAAGAGAGGCAGTGTGGGGCAGTAGAAAGATCCCCATCCCACCCAGCGAAGCAGGAGTCGGCAATTCTTGCTGGTTTAAGACAAGACCTCTCTCCGATGCCTCAGTTTCTCCTTTGGTGAAACAAGAGACCAATTCGAGATTGCTTTACTCTCCTTTCTAGCCTCTACACACTGAAGGATTCTGTTAGACAGCACACAGAACAGGAAGACATGCTATCTGCTTACTTTGGAATCTACCACTTAGGGATCGTTTAACTCTTAACCAGTCTGGTGAATCGAGATCTGGAATGAGGACAAGCCACAGACATGGCTAGAGACATCGATGTCATCTCAGTGTGCTGTAGACACTATTGAAGCCCTTGGATTGTTTTATGGCTCATCCACCACACAGCCTCTCAATGCTATTAGTGTCTAGCATGTGGTACATAATTAATGAAATATGTTAAATTAATAAGCAAAGACAAGGGCTGGTTGGGATTGGGTTCTTCTTCAATATCCATTATTCATCTTCACACTTTTTATTAGAGTGATTACTAGTTGCCAGGCCCTGGAGATATCTGAGAGAACAAACTAAACGAAATCACTCTCTCAGTGGAATGGGCATTCGAGTCGGAAGATACAGGACAAAAGAAATGCAATAACAAACAAGGGTACTATGTTCTATGCAGTGTGATCAGGACAGGATTCCTTACTTAAGGGACATTTAAGCAAGACTTAGAAGCTAGGGAAGTAAGCTGCCATGCAGGAATTTGAGTCAAACTGGGAAGAGACTGGCATCCAGGAGAAAAGCTGAAAGCAGAAAAAGAGACAAGGTGTGATAATATTTTGTATGGGGCAGATTTTGCAGCTCATAGGTGAAATCAGAGGCCAGTTACACGGTAAACATCACTGTAGTCACTGCTGTGAGATTCAGACAAGAACCATGGAAGAAGCATGAAACTGATGTGGAGAAACTGGGAACATGGGAGGAAGGGTTATACTCAGCCTGGAAGGAGAAATAGAGGAGAGAAAGGTACTCTAGGCAGAGAACTCTAGGCCAGAAATAACATGTGGAAAGAAGTCACTACAAAAGGGGAAGTGCTTCAGAGGGGACTTGAGGACAAGTTTAGAAACAGAAAATCTCCCCCACATCTAAAGGTTGCACTGAGAATGTGTCGAGGGACTCTGAACCTCATGTTGAAGGGAATGGTGATCACGGAAAGGACAAGCAAATTATAGGAGCATCAAGATGGTGGTTCTGGAAAATCTGCTCAAAGACAGAATTGAGCAAGGAGACCAGGGACTCTGCGGTTGTCTGAGATCGACTCTCAGATGCCTGAGTGGGGAAGGAGGGGCAGGAATCGTAAGCAGAGAGAAGATAAGAGATTTTTACAGAGGCAGACACAATAAGACTTGAAAGCCAAAGCAAACAGGAGACATTGCTTCAGAACACGCTTCCCGCATTACGGGTCAAGCTCTACTAAATACTCAGATGCTCCAACAGCTCAGGTCAACACAAAGACATCTGACTCCAACTAAAACCAAGCAAGCTATTTATGTCTTAAAAGAAGAAAACTCAGATACCAAGAAGGGAAATTAACCTTTCCCTCACAGAAGCCATAAACAGCATCCAAATGTGGAGGAGAGCAAAACCACTGGCCATGTGTTTAAAAGAAACATGATATCATTGGCTAGTTGAGACACTACCCAACCGGGAATCGGGCTCCAGCATTAAAATTCTAACACATGGGGCTCTTGGAAAATTAAAAATAGACACAGTGGGATAGAAAGACTCCATCGAAATGGATGAGGCGGGGAGAGAAATGATCTATAGAGCCAGGGCTGAGAAGGCAGCTGGGAGAGAAGAGACTGCCGCAGAAATGGCCACCCGAGGAACGGTTATTGGTCACCAAAGAGTGATGACTCAAAAGAGATTCAGAATTGCTCCTGAGGATAGAAATGGGAAAACAAGAATATGATCAGTCAGGGAGTATCATTTTCTCTAAGCGAGACTGTTAGAAGCCAAGCTTTTCCTGGAAGACTCTCCATTACTACTTGCTCCCGCCCCTTACCTCTGTCCTCATCCAGGCCCAGGAGACTCTGCCCTACATAAGGTAAGGGACATAAATCCCCTGAAAACTGCAGGCGGAGTGCTCCTCTATATAGGAAGGGCAGGGAAATGATGGCAGACAAGAAATGTGCCTACCTGGGGCCTGTCTCATTTGACTTTGGCTTGGTTTTTAATTGCTTTAAACCTAGTTGAATGAGAGGGACTCCTATTCAAAACTCTGCTTGTCTTTTGTAGTTCTAATGCTGCAGCTACCAGATATGTTGGATACCAGCCCTGCCCCAGGGAGGATCGCTGGGGACCATCACACTCGCAGACAGCTGGCAAAAGGAGCCCACCTCAGTGCTCTTTGAGCCTATGGAAGTGAGGTACCTGCTGCTGCTGCTGCTGCTGCTGCTGCAGCACAGATTTTTCTCCTCTTTACAACACAAGAACCATGCCAAGCACAAGGCAGACACTGAATAACATTCATGGAGTGAGTCGAAGAGCACCTGCCTGTCCAGCAAGGATAGCATGGTTAGGAAAGGCACAATCCTACACAGCCCAAATATAATACATAATATATAGTATCACGTGTATGTAATATATGTGCATATATACATTACATATAGGTATTACATACACATGTATATAATTATAGTATGTTATTATGTATATGATATAATTATATGTATATATGTGTATATGTGTGCATAATTGTATGTATATAATATAAATACCATATGCATAATTATATACATATGATTATAATATGTATATGTATATAAATGCTATATGTATATACATACACATGTATATAATTATAGTATATATGACATATTATGTGTTGTGTGTATATATTGTATATATATTGCATATACATACACACATGCATATACATTAAATGCATGTTATTTATTATATATTATATCGGTTAGAAAATCAATATCATAGTACACGTATAGCCATTGTTTCCCAGATACAACAGGCAATTATTTTTGTTACCACTTGAGTTGAAACAGTAAAGTTGGGAAAGTGGGAGAAAAATGAGGGCAGGGGTAACAAGTTCAACAAGAAATGTACTCACTACCTTACTTATGTAACGGTAACCCCTCTGTACATCACCTTGACAATAAAATTAAATTAAAAAATGTAAAATATATTTTAACAAAAAGAAACAGTAAAGTTACAGAAAGCCAAAAATATATGAATATGTGTGTACACAGAGTCTCACTAGTATGAGAGAGATAGATAGATAGATAGATAGATAGATAGATAGATAGATAGATAGATAGATGTATACACAGTCTCATTAGGTAGCCCAGGCTAACCTCAAATTCAAGCTCCTACTGCCTCAACCTACTATATTCTAGAAATACAGAGGCTGGGACATATAGGTAATTATATAAAAATTACAGACATTTTCTGTGAGGTGCAGAAAATAATAATTCCCCTTTTACAGATAAAAACTCTTGTTTCAAATAAAGTTAAGTCATTTGTCCAGGGCCACTGGGCCCAAGCACTGAGCTGTGTCTGAGGACATCTCTTTACACATAATTTAGAATAGTGCTTTCCAGGCTTCGCTTTTAGAGAGAGAAGTCACACAAGGAACCTCTCTCTTCGACCCTGTGGGCGTTTTTCCTTCTTTGAAGTCCTCAGTCTCTGGCCCTCCCGGCGTATCATTGTGCTGGGCATGGAGAGGCCCGTGGAGGAGCTGGCCTGCAGAGGAGCCAGCTACAGGTTTCAACCATCAGCCCTTTAAATAAGCCGATGCTGGCCACAGATTACGAGCTCTCACCAGTCACTTTGCTTAATGACTTACTGAATTTCCTCTGCATCCTTGCAAAAAGTCACACTCTAGACAGCTCTGCTGCTCCTGCCCTGGGCCACACCACCAGCGGAAGGATTCCTGCTCTGCAGCCATGCCCTGGTTCTCAGCATTTCATGTCATGAGCAGGCCTGAATGGCCTTAAAGTATCAGGGTCACCCAACATGGCCTGGGTGGCCAAGACCCTCTGCAAGACCCCTGAGTCTTCAAAGAACCATAGAGGACAGCTGAGTGCCTCTCATTTAGAAGAGGAACCTTTGTTCCAATGAAATCTTAAGGAAGGCTCCAGAACTGCTCAGGTTGAAGTAGGACCAGGAACGCTAATGTGCCTTCCCCTCACACGCCACACTGCTCCCTAAGATAGTTTCCCAGAATTCCTGGGTCCTCGGAGGATAATTAAAATCCTCTGAAAGGCACAATCCCGTTGCTTTAGGGATAAGGAACAAAGGTAGAGAGAGGTTCAGGAACTTGGACAAGTGCTCCAGTCTGAATGATCTAGTTCCCCTAAAATGTATGTGTTGAAAAAGCTAACCCCCTAGGTGATGGTCTTTGAAGGTGGGATACAAAGGAAAGAGGGAAGGAAGGAAGGAAAGAAAGAAGGAAGGAAGGAAGGAAGAAGGAAGGGAGGGAAGGAGGGAGGAAGGGAGGGAGGGAAGGAGGGACAGAGGGGAAGAAGGAAGGAGGGAGGGAGGGAGAAAGGGAGGGAAGGAGGAAACGAGGGAAGGAAGGGGAGAAGGAAGGAAGGAAGGAAGAAGGAAGGGAGGGAAGGAGGGAGGAAGGGAGGGAGGGAAGGAGGGAGGGAGGAAGGAAGGAGGGACGGAGGGAAGGAAGGAAGGAGGGAGGGAGGGAGGCAGGCAGGCAGGCAGGCAGGCAGGCAGGCAGGCAGGCAGGCAGGCTTGGTAGAATGGAAATGCTACCGTCTTCTAACCACCCAACTTTCTTTACTCTGACCCTAACCCAACCATGGGCACAGAGTAGGTGTTTAATTCTTTAACTAAACATTTCTCTTTTATTGTTGGTCTTGGGGCTTGAACTCTGGGCCTGGGTGCTATCCCTGAACTCTTCAGCTCAAGGCTAGAGCTCTACCACTTGAGTCACAGTGCCACTTCTGGTTTTCTGAGTGGTTTATTGGAGATAAGAGTCTCACAGACTTTCTGCCCGGGCTGGCATTTGAACCATGATCCTCAGATCTCAGCCTCCTGAGTAGCTAGTATTACATGCATGAGCCACCAGCACCTGGCCTAACTAAACATTTCTTATGGGCCTGTTACCAAACTGGGTAAAGTCAGGGTTCAGATGAAACACAGTTAGCCCTGCTCTTGTGGGTTTCTGTATTAGCTAAAGAAAGACTTAACCAATGAGAGAATAGTTAATTATTTAATGACTGTCATAACTATGACATTGAAGAAGTACAGGACACAATCGAGGGAGAGTACCCAGAGAGCATACTCTGAGCAAGGGGATCCAAAAGAAGATCTTGTGACTGGAGGCTTGCTGGGAGGAAAGGGGGACAGGCTGGAGATGGAAAAATGGGAAGGGAGGAAAGGAAGCAGGAAGAGAAGAAAGGAGGGAGGGAAGGTGGGAGGGAGAAGGGACTCTTTCATTTCCTAGAATACCACCTCTTCATCTTAACCAGAGATTATTCCTAGATTCATGAAGCATCCATCAGCCTAGGCTCAAATGCTGAGCATGTTAATTCCACCTCTGCCTCCACCCTGCGAAGTTCATACTCCTCACCTGTAACAGGAGGGTGGTAAAAGTTGCTACTGTGGGATTGCTGTGGACATTAAACGCAAGGATCCTTCTTTACGAGTATTTTGGGGGTTTGAATTCGGGGCCTTATGCTCTCTAGGTAATATCTAGCCCCTTAGTCAAGCCCCTATTCCCTTTTGCTTTGGTTTATCAGGTAGGGTATCTGGTGCTTAGTTTGGGTGGCTGGCTTCAGACTACAACTTATGTCCTCCTTCCTCATGGCTGGGATTACAGGAGCGAACCACCATGCCTGGCTTGTTCTTTGAGATAAAGTCTCACTAACGTTATTGCTCAGACTAATTTCAAACCATGATCTTCCTGCCTTTGCCTCCTATTTCGTGGGATTACAGGTATATGCCACCAAGCGCAGCCTACTAGGGTGTTATCCTAATGAATATAGTCATGCAGAAATTTCTCCAGAGGATGTGCTCTAGGTTGGGAAGGAAACCTAAACTTGATTATTTTAATAATTCGCTTACAGATCCTTAGTAAATGAAGCTGTAGACCTCAGGCTTATAAGAAATAAGACAAGCCTCTTTCCTTAGGGGATTACCTTCTCCTTGGACTCCCCCAGCAACCCCAACTGCTTTAGGATGGAAGAATGAAGTCTTCAAGAGAATGTTTCAAAGACCACAGCTCAGCTATTTCTGCTCACTGCTTCACAGGAAAATCTCTGCTTTTGACTAACTACTCACCTTAGAATTCATCCATATTACTAAGAAAAAAAGCCCACAAAATAATTTCTACTTTGATGTGAGAAGCATGGTGTGCATAAACCTGCAGTATTTCAGGACATCCACCATCCCAGGAAAGTATTTCCTCTCAAAGTAATAATAACCTAGTAATCGAAAGTAATAACAACCTAGTAATAGAAAGTAATTATAGGCAGTTCATGAAACAGGCATTCGGAACCAAATAAACACCTTCCCATTAGCCAGATTTCCTGAAACTATCACACACACTAAACTCTATTCACTGGACTCTCAATGGGCAGTTCCCAGCATCAACTAAGAATAGTCACCCTTAATGGGAGCTTCTGATGGCCAGGGCTGCATGACAACCCTATGAAGTAGGAAACATGATTAGTCCCACTTGACAGATGAGGAAGCCAAACCACAAAGAGAAAGAGCAATTTCCTCCCCAAGGCCAGTCTCAGCTGGCTGTGGCACTCTGGTGTGAGGGTCCTGGTCACAGCCACTGGGCTCATTCTGAGAAGTGAGTGCACAGTAGAAGAGACGTAAACAAGGTAATCAGCAGCGATGTTGGGGCCGCCACAGCAAGGTGATAACTGAGTTCCTGTGTGCAAGGCAGAAAGTAGGACTTTGCTCGTGACTCCTCCATTATCCCTGCCGCAACTCAGGCTAGTGCAGGACTATTGCCTGCACTGTAATTTAGTGAGGGATTATTGTCTACCTACTAGACAAGTGGGAGAGGTGGGGATGTAGAGAAAAGAGAGGGAAGCAATCTGAGGGCTGCAGCCAAGAACCCTGGTGAAGTCTCTCTCTTTCTGGACATCACATGCTCCATGTCACCCAGTAGCTGCTGTTTTACAGGATAGTCAAAGGCATCTTACAGGCTCTTGCTCTTAGACATAGAAGAGCAGTGGCTTGCTCAGCCTCAACAGGGCAGGGAACGCTTTAGAGAGAGTAGAGTGTGAGAATGGAATCATGAGGAGGGATTGGGACAGATCTGAGGCTATACAGAGTTGAAAATACTTACAGATGTTCACAGAGGACCAGATCTGTGAAACCGTTGCATGTGCAGGAGACAAATCTGGTTAAGGATTGCTTAGCTGGGTTACAGAGTCATGGAGAGATGCGGCTAGGAAAGTGAGCTTTGAGGGGAGAGGTATATTGAAGGACCTTGCACAGCACCCAGCATTTATTCTAAAGAGAGGTTTAGGAGGACTCACAACACTGCCCACTGAGCTCAAAGCCTCCGGATATGGGGCATGCATGGATTTTCATTGTTTCACTCTTTTATCTAAACAATGAATTCTACCCAGAAAATATTTGCAGAGTATTCCAAGGTAGCTCATGTGAACTCACCCTTATACTCCCAGTACACAGCAGACTAAGACAGAAGGATTTCAAGTTCAAGTCCAGTCTGAGCTATATAGTGAATTTGAGGCTGGCAGCTATATCATGAAGGTATGCTGCTGCTGCTGCTGCTTCTCCCTCCTCCTCCCCCTGCTCCTCCTCCTCCTCCTTCTCCTCCTCCTCCCCCTGCTCCTCCTCCTCCTGTTGTTGTTGTTGTTGTTGTTGTTGTTGTTGTTGTTCTTCTTCTTCTTCTTCTTCTTCTTCTTCTTCTTCTTCTTCTTCTTCTTCTTCTTCTTCTTCTTCCTTCTTCCTTCTTCTTCTTCTTCTTTTCTCCTTCTTCTTGCCCCCTCCTTCCCCTCTTTCTCTCTCTTCCTTCCTCCCTCTTTCCTCTCCCTATCTTCCTCCCTGGCTCTCTTCTATCATCCAAGATGCTGACAGAGAGCAATAGAGCCCATGTTGTGATTTGGACCTGATACAGGAAGTGGTTTTCTTAGCCTTTTAGAGGAATCCATGGAGAAGCCTGGGACAGCATTTGAGCTGGTCCTGATGGAAGTGAGGCTTTAGTTGAAACAGAAGAGTCTGTAAAACTAAGTCCAACACTGACAGAACAGCTTCAAGAGCAAGCACAGAGAGAAGGAGAAAGTAGGTCCATCTAGGAAATGTCTCCTCTGAGACACACAAGACATTTGTTGGTTCCATGAGCCATCTGACCTCTATCATGGGGGTCCGGGGGAATGAGAAGGAGGAAGCGGAAATCTCTTTTCCAGAAGTTCCTTCTGATGAAAGACAGCTTAGCTGATACTATGTTCAAATAGGCAGCAAGGGGTTTATTATATTCTTAATGGTCATAATACAACAGACAATACTTAGTTTTAGTGGCCTGGCCACTATAGGAGCTTCTTTACCTGAGTCAGGAAGGGTCTTAAAGAGGAAAGTAAATTGCTATGGTCCCAGTGTCCTTTGTGAAGCGGGATACATTGTAGACCTGCTCAACTACTCACTTTAACCACAAGTTACCCATTGTTGGAAGCCTGCCAAGACCTTTATTTCATTAGATGGTTGGATCATATGATTAAATAACCTTGACCCATATTTCTCAGTAGAGTTCTCAAATGGTACTTGGGGTTCCCGAGTCTGCTCAGGTTCCTCCTGAGCACCAGAAGGAAACAAACCTGTCTTTATGTCCTTCACCTTCAGGCTGATCTGAAGACACCTTAAATCCAGGCAACAACCCAGTGTTCAGAGTGGCATGCCCAAAGTCTAATACAACAAGAATGGTGAGGCCTCTAGAATCCAGGAGAAAATGTTCACACACAACGACAAGGCTTCATGAGGTTAATATTGGGTTTGGAGACCATGGATGACTAGTCTTCAACAAGGTGCTCAGTACCTGGCCTACAGACCACAGGATCCAGAGTCAGGACACCTGTTGGCCATCACCTGTCACCAGCCCTTAGGCTCAGGTATTGAATGGATCCCTTTTTAGCATCAAGACTATAGAAGCCTCTGGCTACAGCAACTGACCTACGGGTTAAACTAGAAATCCCTCAACCTCCTGCGCTACCCCATGAGTCTCCTTTGTTCTCCCTCAGACTTACCTCAACCTCAAGGCCTTTGCCTCCTTATCCAACCCTCGACCACCTGATTCCCTCCTTCACTCATTCCAGTGTTTGCTTCAGTGCTTCCCCCTGCAAGAAGCATTCCCTGGCTGCATTTTATAAAACAGCAGCACCTCACTCACATTCCCTCCCTTAACACTCTGCACTTCCTTCTTCGCAATACAACCCTATGAGCCACAGATGATGATGTCTTGGAGGAGATGTGCGGAACCAGTCTAGGTAGCATCTGCTACCTAGTCAGCGTGTGACCTCCAGGGAGTCCCACAGCCCTAGTCCTCGGACCATCCGTTCATCGTCAGCCTTCGATCCTCAAGGCAGATTTCAGCCCGCCCAGTCTGCTCTACTTCATCAGGACAGTGCCCAGCCTAGGCCCCTTCCATGCCGCCTTCCGGCTTGCACCCTGTCCACAGCCCTGTGGAGACTCTCCCGCCATTGCAGATCTCAAGAGGAGGCTTGGTGAGCTTTTCCAGAACGCCTAGGAAAATGGCGAGTTCCAGGGAGCCCCCAGAAAGGCAGAGAGCTGGGACAAAAGACCCAAGTATGCAGCCTCCTTTTTAGGTGCTCTTCCCCAAATACCATTGTTTCTCCTTTAACTAGAAATTTGATCAAACTTAAAAAGGCAAGCATGTGACTCACTCATGGGGAAGGGAACTTTTTAAAAATAGGCAAGGAGGAAGTCTACAGATTGAACGAGGAAGAGATGGGAGGCCTTGTCCTCACCATTAGTGTAGTCACAGAAAGCCTCAGGCTGCCTCGATCGTCTGTAGATTCTGGGCGATCAAGCCGAGACCTTGCCAATCCTGAGGCGTCACTGTCAAGCCACAGGAACTCCAGCCAGCTCGGCCACCACATCCCACCCTGCCATGGGTGAGAACACGTGAAGCAGGGCTGAAGGAAGGAATGCCAAAGGGACAGGGAAAGGGGGAGAAAAGAAAAGAAAGAAAGGACTCAGAGGTAGACATAGCCAATTAGGAGATTAGCCAAGAGTCTGATGGACACAAGAAAACATTCCAGGCACAAAGGCCTGGCTGGCAGGTTAAAAACAGAAAAAAGAAAAGAAAAGAAACTGGTGAAAAATAAGAGCGGACTAAAGCACAACAAAACATTTTTTTAACGTTTGTTTTACCTAGAATTAATGACAGGAAAGGCCCGTAAGGGCGACACAAGATGTTTAATGCCCCATTGAATGCCACCATTCATTTTCCCATTCATCTGTCCTTGCAGGTGTATTATTTCTAGTCTCCAGGATGAAAAGAAAAGCTGCTTTCCACATCTTTTATAGTACTTAAAAATACATATTTCCATGGCTTCCTTGCCAGAGGTCCACCTTTCATCCAGAACCCACAATAACTAATCATGTTACTGCCACGGAGCCTAGGATTGGAGTTTGGAGCTGGTGGGAGAGTTCACTTGCATCCTATGAGTGATCTTTACTTTAACGACCCTTAGAGTTCGTGATTTCTCCTAAATATTTATTTCTCCCCAAGGGAAAGATTTTTCTAAGAACTTTCTCTCTGCCCTAAATATCCACAACTCTTGATCTGTTTTGCTTCTATTTGTCCACTTAGAGTTTTTGCTGGAATCAATTTTATTAATTTCCTTCTGAAAATTAGCAAGTCAGAGTAAATCACAGGCTGCTTTCTTACTCTGCACCATGTGATTCCCTTCACTTTTTTTGGATTCTCTCTCAGAGCTGGGTCACTAAGGCCCAAACTATACTACTTGTTTCTCTAGACCATTTTTTCAAATTAAAAAGAAAAGAAGAAAGAAAAAGAGAAAAGGGAGGAAGGAAAGGAAGAAAGGGAAGGAAGGGAGGAAGGAAGGAAGGAAGGAAGGAAGGAAGGAAGGAAGGAAGGAAGGAAGGAAGGAAGGAAGGAAGGAAGGAAGGAAGGAAGGAAGGAAGGAAGGAAGGAAGGAAGGGAAGGGAAGGAAGGAAGGGAGGGAGGGAGGAAGGGAGGGAGGGAGGGAGGAAGGGAGGGAGGGAGAGAGGAATGAAGGATGGCAGGTAGGCAGGTAGGCAGGCAGGCAGGCAGGCAGCAAAGCAGGCAGGCAAATTTTACTTAAACTTAAAAAGTATTTTGAGTCAACCATTACAACTGACATTTTCCTAAAGGGAGCACCCATTATGATTTAAAACACTATTTCCATAGTAAAAGACATTATCTAAACCAAGTACTGTTAGCTCATACCTATAATCACAAGCTACTTGGCTACTTGTAAGTGAGAAGGGAGAAGAGATGTGTAAGATCAGGAGGATTATGGTTCAGGGTCAGCCTGGGCAGAAAAGTGAAGACTCCATTTCAACAGAAGCAGCTGGGCGTGGTAGTATGTAGTTGTCATCCCAGCTATGGTAGAAGCACAAAATAAAATTGCAGTCCCAGTATCCACCTGGATGAGTTTCTATTTAATCAGCACAAAAAAGGGTTGGAGGCATGCGTCAACCTCCAAGCACCTGCCTAGCAAGTGCAAAGCCCTGTAATGAAAGAAAGAAAGAAAAAAAAAGAAAGAAGGAAGAAAGGAAGGAAAGAAGGAAAGAAGGAAGGAAGGAAGGAAGGAAGGAAGGAAGGAAGGAAGGAAGGAAGGAAGGAAGGAAGGAAGGAAGGAAGGAAGGAAGGAAGGAAGGAAGGAAGGAAAAATAAATTACTCATCAAGGTATTCAGATCTTTCTCTCCTATCATCAAATTAACTGTTAGATATAAACTTGCATAACTGAGCCTTCTTAGAAGATCCCCGTTGAATCTATTGAACTAGTTTAACCATGTTTTTAAGCTGGTGATACCACCTGACCCACATGTTGTTCCGGGAGCATGGGTAGCTGGTTGAAACCTGCAGCATCTACAGGCACCTCCCTTGGTACATGAAGGTGTGGGACCAGATCGTTCCTAGATCCACAGGCCCCCATATTCCACATAGATTCAGTTTCTCAACTCCACGATTTTCAATTTTACTTTATGAGAATGCAATATTCACCCACTATCCAGGGACCATACCTCACAATTAAAAAGGTAATAAAATTAAATTAAAAATAAAGACGTAGATTTACTGCCTGTAGAATCAGTTTCCAGAACTCCAAACCTGGAGATTCACTTTGAGGCTTTGCTGTGGCCCTCCATTTCCTCACGGCTGCTCCAATGGCAGCCAGCTTGTTAACTGACTTTTATCGTCTGTTTTCACAACAACCTTGAGACTCCTTAGAACAAATTGCAATGGCAAAGCACGCTATCCAATTGGCAGCTAGGAAACCCAGATCTCGGGCCCCAGAGAAAGGGCCAACTCCTTAATTCCAGCCTGATGATCGGATAGAAGTCACTGGGAGGTTAAGTGACTTATGCAATTGCCTGGAACCAGCCAGCGTCTGCCACAGGATTCTGGACACTTCGTCTTTCCTCTTCGGATAGTGTTCAATTCTCCCAGCCGCTCTTCTTCTCTGAATGCTTTTTAATCTGGCATGAGCCACAAATAAAGGAAATCGTGGTTTTCACATCATGATCAAGCTCATTTTTCCGCCATGAATAATAAAAGCAGAGTGGCCCGTTTGTAGCTGGGAAAGTTTCCCATTCCAGCCTGCATTGTTTATGCCTGAGCGCTCCAGTTTTTACTTAGGGATGTCAGTTTTTAACACATTTGCATAATTCTGCGTTTTCTTTCAAGATTCTCTGTCATAACTATTCATTTCCCCCCCTTCCCTGGCTAAGTTGTTGAAAAAGAAAACTGTGTTTCGAGGCCAGTCCAATCCTACAATTTAAAAGCTGGCAGGATCTGTCTTTCTCTTTCCCTTGGGAGGATTAATTTGCTTCTTTTTTATTCTCAAAGTTTTATGATTCCAAATAAAGGATATAATGGTGCCATTGAGAGTTGAGGAAATGTGGAAGATAAATAGTCTATGTGGGAACTGCTTAAAATGAGAATCCAACTTTTGGGAAGGAGGTAGAAGTGGAGATTTTTTTTTTAATCATGTGAGTGTGGCCTATTAATGATAAAGGAAATTTCCTCCTTCTAATGAGTCTCGCTTTTATAGACTGAAGTGAGGGCGAGCAGTTCCATTTGTGTCATAAATGTAAAGAAGCTGAAATTGTACTCCCAAGAATGCAATATGTTTAATTTTGAAGTTGAAGGAGCAGCCGTTAAAATGTACGTTATTTCTGGGACCTATGACATGGAGACTGGGCTTTTAATCTTGATTTCATTGCTTGAACACTGACACATTTAAGAAACAGGCTACAATTGTGGGCAGAGAACTAATTGACCAGGGAAGCCATTTGAATATATTCTTTTGGTCATGTCAACACTAATTAGCTCCTGACTTGGAAAGAGCCACCTGGGTGATGATAAACCAGTCACATCACTGCTTCAAGAGCTCAATTCAGCATCAAAAGATTTTCTTTAATGGCCCTTTGGAATGTTACAAAATAAATTAAACAACTGTTACTAACCTCCAGAAGCTTATAATTAAAGTCAATGAAGTAATCATTTACTGAGTAGGCACGACTAGCAAAGCATTGTGGACCAAGGCATTATTCTACTGTCCTGGAGTTCACAGGCAGTGGGTTAGAGAGACCAGGCCCTAGTTGGTCTACCTTCACTCTAGGAGGCCAGGACTCTAGGATGATTCATTATGACTGCAGATGTTTCACATTTGAATTGGACCCTTGTTCAGAGACACCATGTTTGAATCATATGAGTTGGTTCCTGACATACCTTGCCCATTGTTTAGACCCTCGGAACGGCTTCCCAGCATACCTTGAATATAATGCCATCCCTTCACCATGGCCTTAACCCTGCACGCCTTGGCTCTCCCGAGTCCTTTGACCCTATCTTCTACTATCTAGGGCCTGGACTTGCTTCTTCCCTGAATTCTCAGGCCTTGGTGGTGTCTCAGCCTCCTTATCCATCACTTCTCCAAATGGAGCACAGGCCTCCAAGCCGATGGTTCCCCTTCCCATTTCTATCTCTGATTCAGCGCCATCTCCTCCACACCTTCCCTCACCATTCAAATCAAGTCAGACCTCCTCTCAGCCTCCAAATCACCCTTGTCCCTTTCCTCATAGCATTAACCACTGCCAAGTTATCATCTTTATTCATTTACTTACCAATGGACAAAGAGTGTCTGCCGTTTACTACAGTGTCGTAGTAAAGAAGTTGATGTTAGGCGAAATGAGCACCAAGATAAGGACTCAGATGGTTTTTCTTTCTTGTGATTGTTTTTAACATATTTATAAGATGATTTCTTTGTTGCTTTGTCTGTCCCTCCCCCATGGTATAACCCCTGCTTTCACTGTATTTGATGTTGGTATAATTTGGGGAGGGGAAGGGAAAAAACAAGTTGTTTAACTAGGGATACAGGTGGACCCATTGCAACAATGAGATGTACAAGACGTTATGTCGAAAAACGAACAGGGAGGAAGGGGAAACAGGGGGTGGGGGGAGGGAGATGGGAAGGGATGGGAAGGTGAAAAAAATTATTTTCTACTTGATGAGAAAAAAAAAAGAAGTTGGCGTCTCTGCTTCATTCTGCATCTCTCAAAGCTTACTCTGCTGATAGAACTCACGCATGTCATATGATCTTCCTTTATACTTTCAGCAAGCATGTGCCAAAACATGGCTCTCTCCTGTCTCCAAGCTCCAAGGCCAGGTTTTCCAATATTCTCTCAGAAGAAAGAAACCTTCCATATTAACCGAGAGTCCTGCAGAAACCACTTCATCCTAAGCTAGAGATAGAAAGGCCAGAGTGCTACATTGTATGGTTTCTGTCCTGTCGTATGCTGGACAAGTCCATCTCTAAGTGAATCTAAAACTGTCAGCCATCCTATTTGAGGACAGCCAGCCAGTTCTGGCTGGCCCCTCCAAAAGTGGAGGTGTTATCAGGACACCATCACAGAGCACTTAACGGGACCTCAACTCCTAGATAAGCTCAGGGGGGAGAGGTGGGGGCACAGCCTACGGCCTAGTTGTTTGTGTGTTCCTGTCAGACCAGTCAGTTTCATGGTCCCGCAGTGTTACATCGACTTCCTGGAATATGAGATTGCCCAGACCTGCCTCTGTGGGCACTGGTGGCTAAAATGGGAACAGTTTAATGAATCTCCAGTCAGATTCTGTATATGAAGTCCACATCCCAGGGAGATGGCCAGAGCCCTGCTGAGCATGGGAAGATTTATCTTCGCTGGGTTAGACCAGGACCCTCTGCTCCCTCCCCCTCCTTTCACACCAATAACAACGGCTATCTCATTCCCTAAAGGGCCCTCAAGGTCTTATTGGAGGCCCCTTAAAACCCAGGGCTGAGTGTCTGAGTGACACTTTAATTGCTCTGGTTACAAGGAAGAGCCATCTTAACTCTTTCAGGGAATAGTGGACACATTCCTCATAGCTGGCCAAGTTAGGCATGATGCCTAGTAAAGGGACACAGAGAAGGCCCCTGTCCACTTGTCCCACAGTTATCCTCGCTGCCCTCTACTCCCTTTTGTAAGAAGCTTTCTTGCTGAAGTATTTGCAGTTCTCTAACTTTCATTCCACCTTGATGGAATAAATCTGTGCACGCTTTTCTGCTCACCACTAGCCCGGCGTCTGCTAACCAGCCCCCATTGAGTGATTCCAAGCCCATGAGGACCTTTGTTTACTTATCACGGAGGTAGCCTCATTAGCAGATTTATTACACACGGTGTTCACCAAAAGCAGACAATAATAATAATCCGTGAACAAAAAAAATTTCAAAAACAAGTTTTTGAAATTCCCACATGCATATTATGTAACTCGTGGATGGAGACAAGTTCTAGGCCTGTCCCACATTATCATCAGTTTTGTTTACAGGATGGTGCTCAAGAAGCAAGGCAAAAGCTATGGCCATACTTCAGAGCCCCACAGGGCACCTAATATGCTTAAGTGATAGAGTGAAGTTTAAATGGAAAAATATACCCTTCCAGTGCACCCAAATCCCCACCATTGCCTTTGTCTCTCTGAAAGATGCCATTTGTTATATTCTGTACTCTCATTGTCAGAATACATGTACTAGTGCTCTCTTAGCAATGAAAACAAAGAGAGAGAGTCCAGATTACTTTTTGATACTGTTCTTGCTTTCACCTGGATGGGCCTGGACTGCAGTCCTCCTATTTAACTTCCTGCTGTGGCTGGAATGACAGGCGTCCACTACCACACCCAGCTCTATAAGTTGAGAACAAGTTTCACAAACCTGTTAGTGTGTCTGTGTGTCTGTCTGTGTGTATGACCCAGGCTGGCCTGGAACCCATAACCCTCCAACTCTTAGCCTCCCACCTCACTTGGATGACAGGCATGTGCTACATGGTGTCCAGTTACTGACTGCGATAAGGTCTCATGAATGTTTTCCCTAGAGTGGCCTCGAACCATAATCCTCTCAGTCCCAACTCCTGATTAGCTAGCATTACAGGTGAATTACCATTGAACAGTATCATTTCTGTAATATTCATACAGCCTACTCCATATGAATGTTCAGGTCTACTGTACCTACAGTATAAGTCATTTGAGTAATTTCATCTTTATTTAGTTTTTATACTTGGAGTAATTTTAAAATGCTGAACTCTACACATTGTGAGCATTCATAAGTGCTTGCCAGCAATCATCGCCTTGGAACCACCGATCTTCAGATGCTAAGCGTCAGCTCTACCTCAGTTCTCTTTCTTGTGTCTATCACCAGATCTTCCTCTCATCTCCCTAGAAATGCTAGAACAGCTTTGTGTGTTCATCATATGTTTAAGGTGTATGACGCGGTCTTTTGATGCATGCTCACACATACAGACAGAAAAATGATCGCTACAATCAGAGGGATTTACATAGCCATCACAACTTCTTGACAAGTCTTCCCACAAACACGGGAAGCACCCTACACTTTCCAGTCTCTCAACTGGGTCTATCCCACCCCTCCCCATCTACCATATCCAGGTACCCCTCTCATTTGTATCAACCCCAAGGATCCCCCACCTCCATAGGAATCCCCCTGGGAGGCCACTTCAGGGATGAGCCCTGACTCTTTGATGGGTAGTTCCAGGAAGGGGTCTTTCACACCTCCTTGATCATAGCCCAGGGGTTCTTCTCCCTTTCCTCTTTCTCTCTGTGGAAAGCATGCAAATCTCAATGTGAAATCAACCATCTATTTCTATGATTTTTATAGATTTTTATTGTAAAGATACTGTACAGAGAGGTTAGAGTTACATGAGTAATGTAATGAGTACATTTCCTATGGAGCATTGTTACCCCCTCCTCTGTTTATCCCCTACCATCCCTTTCCTCCCCACCTCCCCAACTCCTCCCCACACCCACCTCCCGGTTAGAAAGCTCGTTTTCAACATAGTGTCTTGTACATCTCATTGTTACCTCATATTTCTATGATTTTTGAACACCAGTTCCAAGCTATCTCTCTTGATCTCCACTAAGAGAGAAATATTTTATATACAGTGACAACAAGAGTGAAGATACAATGCGTATTTATCAGGGACATTCAAAAGAATGGTGGGGGTGTAGAAACACCGAGCAATCAACAGACAGTATCTGTTCCAAGCAACTCATAGTGAATGAGAAAGAAAAATCAAGGAGACCCCAAACCCATGTCTATGTGAAATCTCACTTTCTTTGTGATCATGTCAAATGTAAAAGCAAGCAAATGAACAACAACGTACAGGATAAGTATTCAAATTATTTAGGATTATTTCCTAAGATATAGTTCATATGACAGATTTCTTAAGAGTTTTAAGGTCCGTGTGCCAATAACTATAGGAGACGGATGTAAATACTGCACAACACACTGCTCAGTCTTCCGCCCACAATCCTGTGCATTGTGAATTTCTGGGAGTAGAAAGCAGGAGGCCACTGTCTTAAATGCCTACGACCATGAAGACCCTTCCTTCAAGGACCATCTCAAGGGACCGCTGAGCCCTCAGAAAAAGCTTGGAAAATGTTTGACTCAGGAAAAGGGACCTCAGAAGCTGCTGGGGCTGCTCAAATTGCTGGCTGAAGGCCAGGGGTACAAAAGGAGCCATTGTGGTCCACAGGAGGACCAAGCCAGCTCACCAGGAGGCTACACTGTTGTGGTAACAGAGTCCTTTCTGCTAATAAAGCATATGGTTGCTGGACCTTGTACACATGTCTCCTTTGGGGACCCTACAATGTGACCCCATAAGTCTTTCCTTCTTATCACAACAAACATTGGGTCTGGGGAAAACAAACACCAAGATGCACCCCTCTTCTTGCAAAACTTTACATTCTGCAGGAAAGCAGAGACACACAGAAAAATATAAAATTGTACAATCTGTGCTCTCTAACTAGAATTTGCGCATAGGGTTATGGGAATAGAGGAGGAAGAATAGCTAGCCTGAAGAATCACAAAAGGTTTCAAGAGATTGTGCCAGGACCAAGGGTCCAAGGGTGTTCCAGGTGGAGAAATGTCACACAGCAGGAATAATTTCCCTACCTCAGAGGATGCATATTTGGTACTGTCTAGACATATTTGTCACTGTTGGAATGGAGAGGGAGTTCATTTGCTATCTATCTAGTGGACTTGCTACTATCATCTCTGGGAGAAGCCCAAGTTGAAGCTAAGCATCTAACAATGTACCAGCCCTCTCCCTACACACACACACACACACACACACACACACACACACACACACACACACACACACACACACACACACACACACAGAGGGGGGGGGGAGGGAGAGAGAGAGAGAAAGAAAGAGAGAGAGAGAATATCAACAGTGCAAAGGTGAGAAGTTTTCCCAGCACAGAGGTGTGAAGTCACCAGTTAACCTGGGCACCTAAAGCACATGATATTGCTTATTAAGGCAGGCAAGACCATCTCCTTCCCCCATTATTCCAAGTTTCACCGGCTATTCAATTTCACCAACTTACTTCAGCAGTGTTTATACTCCCAGAGCCTAGACTACAATAAGTACAAAGTAAATGAATAAAATATATTTGCCAAAGAGCAACCAGACTTCACATCACTGACTTATGGACTAAAGATGATGCTGTGAACACAGGCACATGGAGATCCTGTGTCATACAGAACACCATAGCTTGGTGGTTGCAAACAAGAGAAAGTTATTTCCTGCTAGTTCAGGAGCCAGAAGCTTAACATGCAGGTATTGACTAAATTGGTTCTTTGTAGGGCCCTCAGAAAGAATCCTGCCTTTCCTCTTCCTGATGCTGGTAACTCCAGCTATCGCTCAGCATGTGCAAGAATAATCTAGTGTATGGCCCCATCTTCCTCCCCATCATTCATCACTTGACTATATCTTCTGTCTTTTATAAGGATACACATCACTTCATTAAAGCTCATTTGGGTAATTCAGAATGATCTCAAGATCCATAATTACATCTTCAAAGATCTTTTTTCCAAATAAGGTCATATTCACCAACACAGAGAGTGAGTATTTAGACATAGCTTGGGCGGCCACCATCCCTAGAACCTGGAACTTTAGTAGGCACCCTTGGCAGAGAAAGAGAAGCAGACACTTGAATAGGAGAGAGGATTCCCCAATGGGTTCATAATTCCCCCCAGACCCGGCAAGGATCATTCTATTTCTTACATTCAGTTCAATAAAATAGCAAAATAAAATGTTAGAGGCATTTTGTTTGGGGACTGCAAAACATTTGTGTGAAGAATTCATGGGTAAAGCTGGGCACCAGTGCCTCACACTTCAGTCGGCTGAGATCTGAGAATTATGGTTCAAAGGCAGCCCAGGCAGGAAAGTCTGTGAGACTTGTATCTCCAATTAACCACCAACAAGCCAGAAGTAAAACTGCAGCTGATGTGATAGACTGCTAGCCTTGAGCAAAAAACAACAACAACAATAACAACAACTAAGGGATGGTACCCAGTCCCAAAGTTCAAGTCCCAGTAAAGGCACATACACATGCATGTGCTTACACACACACACACACACACACACACACACACACACACACAGAATCCATGTGCAGAAACCATAAACAACATAAAGATTATGCCATAAACAGTGAAGTCAACAAAAATTCCATTTAATCCACACAGTAGCCAAAATTCTAGGCCTCTGATATCTGTTCAGGACAAAGATTCCATCTTTCCACCTATTGGTGGAAAGTCTCATTTTTCTGGGAATAGAGTAAAACTTGAAAAACCCTCTAAGGCCACAAAGTACCTTAGCTTGAGCCCAGTCCTCAGAATAAGAAACACTGAGCCTCTGTTTTAAAATTGGCCCTGTCACCTTAAATTATCCCTACTTCTCGTCCTGACACAAGCTTAAAAGCCTAGTGGCATCAAAGCTGCATTGGTGCGAGGTGGGGCATATTTTAAAATGACAGATCTAAGAAGCAAGCCTTCGGTACTCAAAATGAATAGATGATTTTGAAGATGGAAATGACTTCTGGAATATCCTGCAACCCAAAGTTTCTCAATAAATCTCGTGTAATAAATTCTCCCCAGGTCTGAAGATCTAGTCTTGGGGTTACCATGAACGTCCCCAAGCTATAGTGGGAGTGAGGGCTGAAATACACACCAGAGAGGGCAGGAGACCAAGAGTACCTTTGAAAGTGACTCCAAGATCACGTCACCAAAGCAAACACAGCTTCAGAGGAGGGGAGATGAATGGCCAATTGAGCGGGCAGTTCCCTCCAAGACCTTGAGCCGGTAAAGATGGGACTCTTCCATTTTATACAAATTCCTTGGTCCTTGGAAAGGTTGGAGGCCAGGTGGAAAGGTTTACGGCCCTGAATGGCTTTCAATGTAATAATACTTAATACTGCTTTTTGAAACAGTTTCCTCTTTTTCTGAATATTTTCTTGGGACTGTAACCCACTTGTACATAAAGTTGGTTGGAAGTGACATGTTGAAAAGTCCAGCACACACTGCGCTGCACTCTGTTTTCAAGGAATATGAAATTGGACTCTGTCTGACACCTTGAGTGTGCTTGTGAAAACAGAATGTCACATCTCAAAAGGTTATTCGTGATAGTTTTCAAAAAATAAAACAAAATAAACAGACCTCTCCAGGCAAACAGCCCCTTTGTACTCCTGTTTCCAGGAAAATGCTGGAATTATATCTTGGTTCAGTCTTTCTTTCTTACTTGGTTAAAAGTCCAGCTCTATTGAGAACCCTCAGAATTCAGAAATAATCTTTACCAAGCCAGCAAGTGACATTTTGATAAATCCTAAAGACAGTGCTACAGGCCTAGGTAAAGAAAAGAATTTGTGTAATTATTCTACAGGTTGGGGAAAATGCATCTCATCTTGTCCAGAGCATAGCTATTATGATTATCTGTTTTATATAATGTCACTATTTTGAAAATTCTTTAGTGGAAAGAATTAGAAATATATGGAAATGTACATGGAAACGCTTTGTGATATATTTATATATACTTATATACATGTATATCTATATATATAAAATGAAGTCGACTCTTGCTTACACAATTCTGAGATGGAATTAGGAAAGCAGAAAAAGAAAAAAAGAATGGCCATTGGGTAGAGGCTCATTCTAGCAACTTAAGATGCTAAGAACTGGAGAATCTGAAAGTTTAAAGCCAGCCTGGGACTCTAATGACTAGCAAAATGCTGAGCTGGAGACATGGCTCAAGTGCTAGAATATCAGTTGAGCAAGCAAGTGAAGCAAAAACAAGGCCTTGTGCTCAAACCCAAAATATTGGAGAGAAAGAAAACAATGGCAGAGATGATACAGCTGGATACAAAGGTCTAAGTCCATGAGATTCTTTTCTCCAATAAAGAGCCAGAAAACCAGAAGTGACACTGTGGCTCAAGTGGTAGAGCACTCACCACGAGCTAAAAAGCTCAGGGACAGCACCCAGGCCCAGAGTTCAAGCCCCACGACCAACCAAAAAGAAGTGATTCTGTGTAACTACTGTGGTTACTATTGTGTGTCAATTTGATGGAAAAATAAGGGGTTCAGATCCTTGGCCAAAAAGCATTCTAGGTTTATCATGAGTGAGTTTTTGGATAAGATTGATGCCAGTAGTGAAGCAGATTGCCTTCTCTGATTGGATGGTCCAACCCATCACAGACTTAAATACAACAAAAAAAAATGATTTGACTCTATTCTTCCTGTCAGACCGGGACATAGGTATTCTGCTGCTCCCACAGACATACAGAAACATGGGCTTTTCCTGGGTCTCTCACAGCTAGCCTGAGGACTAAAATTACACCATCAGTTCTTTTGGCTCTCCAGCTTTCAGATGGATGGGTGGACACGTGGATACGTAAATCGACAGCTCCCAATTTACTATGGTTCCAGTAATAATTTGTCGACATTGTAGTGGTACAAATGTGTTTAGTTACTGACCTAACATATGTCTGTTCTAGCACTCTACTGAAAGGGAATCCTTTTTTTTTTAGAAAAACTGCTTATTTGTGTGTTTTTAAAATTTAAAATGTAATACCATTTCTTTGTAGTGACAATTCCAAATATGTAAAAATATATAAAAGGAAAAAACAACATTAGCTTTTCAGAACTAAACCACTTATGAGTGTGTGTGTGTTCTTGTTACCATTTTCAAGACAAGACTGTGCATGTATGCTAAGCCAGACAAGACTCAGCATGGTCTGGGGCTATCAATCCTCCTGTCTCAACCACCCAAGTGTTGAGATTATGTGTGTACTACTTGTCTTAGTGCTTTTCCCCTCCCTAAATAACAGCTATCTTCTTTAAGTAGAAATTTGTTACCAACTTATAAGAAAAACCTTCTTTACTCCCCACTTGCTCTCATTCTGAGTTTATTAGCATAGGAATACTGTTTAGTGAACCCTTTCTTTTCTTTCCCTGCTGAGGAAAATATGTATTAACTCATTTTAGAATCAAAATTTTATACTAAGCTACCACAAATCATTTTCCATTTTATTTCCATTTAAATAGAGCATGTTTTTGACAATTAGGAAATTTTAACATATTTTAATTAATAACTTCTTTGACATTTGTATTTGCCCCATTGATTTTTTTGCTCAGCAAAGTTTTATCCATCTAGACATTACAGAATTTGCCTGGGTTTTCTTAGGATTTTAAAACTTTACACGGCATAGTTCATCTGGAATTGAGTATGATATGTGACCTTTTTTAAATGTCCCTCTTTCATTTCAGAAATGATCTTAAAACTCCAGTTCTATTGGGGTTGGGAAGGTGGCTCAGTGGTAGAGTGCTTGCCTTGCATGCATGAGGCCCTGGGTTCGATTCCTCAGCACCATATAAGCAGAAAAATCCAGAGGTGGCACTGTGGCTCAAGTGGTAGAGTGCTAGCCTTGAGCTGAAGAGCTGAGGGACAGCACTCAGGCCCAGAGTTCAGGCCCCATGACCAACAAAAACAAAAAACAAATGAAACAAAACAAAAAAAAAAAACTTCAGTTCTATGAATACAGTATATTGCAAAAATAATTATAACTTAATTTTAAATAACACTGAAAGGTTAAAACAATATGATGTACACAGCTTTCTAAAGAACAACTTTAAAAAAAAGAATTATCTCACAAAAAAAATCAGTGTCCACTGAAATGTTTTAAAAGTACAAATACCTAAAAAGAAGACAAGGTGAAAAGAACCCACCAGCTGTCATTTCGGACAGAGCTTAAGTCTCTGTTTCCACTTCTGCAAATCAACAACAACCATACCTTCTTTAAACATCTATCAGTGCAAGATGTAAAGAATGTGGAAAACACAGGGGTTAAACGAGCAGCTATTATAATTTAAAGGTATAAATTAGTTCCTGGTACTTATGGAGGTACACTTCCTATACTATATTCCACATATTGTTTCTTCTCTATTCCTCCTTTCAGACTGACAATCCTTAATGATTCATATCCCATTATGATACCTAGGTAAAGCAGGCTCTCAAACAAATTGTGTTGAATAAATAAATATCTTCAAAATATCAACGAAGAATAGCAGTAAGTGTAAGGCGATATTATATGAGCTACACTTAAAAATACTGAAAATCAGAACTGTGGAGGAAACCAGCTGCTAAACTTTGACATGATCAGGAAGTACTCAAAGTACAGAATCCATGTGGTGATTTAGAACAGCCTCCCCCTGTCAGCTGTAAGATTGAAGTTATTAATATGGGGGCATCCACGAACGTCCTGTTTTCTGTGCGGGAATGGGCAGAGAAAACAAACCAGGAAAAATGGAGAAGACTTGAGAGAGGAGTGAGATGTTAGAAGATTCTGTAGAATAAAATCTAGAGTCTGGTTGACAGGGAGTCTTAGACATTTTCAAACACACTGAACTGTGGAGAAAAGACTTTCACATAGTCCCATGTATGCCTCCTCTAACTAAAATTATCTTAAAATTATGTTATTTTGTTCACTTCTACCACTATCCCTTTTCTGGCTAGGATACATATAAGGAAATCTCAGTTACCATGTCATCGGCCTGCAAGTACTTGAAAGAGCTTCTCTGCTGATAAAGAGAACATAATTTCCATATTATCATACCTGGAAAGTTAACAAAATTATATCCTGTAAATAGATTCCAGTTCATATTCCAAGATTCTTAATATTTATTTCTCAGCTGGGTAGAAAAAAAATCATTTAATGAGGACAGGATGTTTTTATTCTTTTAATTGTGAAAATACCGTACAGAGGGGTTACAATTACATGGGCAAGATAATGAGCACATTTCTTATGAAGCATTGTTGCCTCCTCCTTTGTTTACCCTTCCTATCGCTTCCCATCTCCCTCTCTACCCCCCCTTCCCCCCTACATCCCCCCGCCCCTTGGCCAAAGTTGTAAAGTTCATTTTTCGGCATGACGCCTTGTACATCTCCTTGTTGCAATGGGTCCACCTGTATCCCTATTTAAACAATTTGTTTTTTCCCTTCCCCTCTACAAATTATACCAACATCAAATACAGTGAAAGCAGGGGTTAAACCGTGGGGGAGGGACATAAAAAGCAACAAAAAATCATCCTATAAATATGTTAGAAACAATCGCAAGAAAGAAAAAACATTTGAATACTTATCTTGGGGTTCATTTCACCTAACATCGAGTATCTGACCGTTTCTGCTTGTTTCAGACATGTACTAGTTATTGCAAATAAGGGAAACCATGGGACCTATGTTTCTTTGGGCCTGGCTTACTTCACTTAATATAATTTTTTCCAAGTCTTTCCATTTCCTAACAAATGGGGCAATGTCATTCTTTCTGATGGAGGCATACAATTCTATTGTGTATATATACCACATTTTCTTGATCCATTCATCTACTGAGGGGCATCTGGGTTGGTTCCATATCTTAGCAATGATAAATAAGGCTGCAATAAACATAGTTGTGCTGGTAGCTTTAATATGGTCTTGTTTGTGATCATTTGGGTAAATGCCCAAAAGTGGGATTGCTGGATCATAGGGGAGCTCTATGTGTAGTCTTTTGAAGAACCTCCATACTACTTTCCAAAGTGGTTGAACAAGTTTACACTCGCACCAACAATATAGTAAGGTTCCCTTCTGTCCATATCCCCTCCAGCATCTGTTGTTATTAGAGTTCTTGTTTATAGCCATTCTAACTGGGGCGAGGTGGTATCTCAATGTTGTTTTGCTTTGCATATCTTTTATGGCTAGAGAGGTTGAGCATTTCTTCATGTGTCTATTGGCCATCCTTCTTTTTCTCTTCAGAGAAGTTTCTCTTTAAGTCTTTAGCTCACTTGTTTATTGGGCAGTTGTTTCTTTGAGAATTTGTTGTTGGGAGATTGAATTTTTTGAGTTCCACGTATATTTTAGATATGAGACCCTTGTCCATTGTATGGCTAGTGAAGATCTTCTCCCAATCTGTGGGCTTTCTATTGATCTTGCTAGCTATGTCCTTTGCTATGCAGAAGCTCTGCGATTTCATACAGAGCTTGTCCGATCTTTCTTTGATTTGTTGTGTTTCTGGGTCTCTATTAAGAAAATTTTGGCCTGTGCCAAGGAGACCTAGGGTTTCTCCTATTCCATCCTGTAATGTTTTCAGAGTGTCTGCTTTGATTCCGAGGCCTTTGATCCATTTGGAGTTGATTCTGGTACAGGGTGATATATAAGGATCTAGCTTTAGTTTTCTACAAATGATTAACCAATTTTGCCAGCACCATTTACTGAAGAGGCTGTCTTTCTTCCATTCTATTGTTTTAGCTCCCTTATCAAGATTAGATGGCTATACATCTGTAGATTCATTTCTGGGTTTTCAATTCTATTCCATTGATCTGTTCTTGTGCCAGTACCAAGCTGTTTTGATTACTATGGCTCTATAGTAGAGTTTGAAATTTGGTATTGATATACCTCTAGCACTGTTCTTTCTGTTAAGGATTGTTTATGCTATTTGGGGTATTTTATTGTTCAATATGAATTTTTGGATTGCCTCTTCTATTTCCTTGAAGAATGAGGCTGGAATATTGATAGGTATCACATTGAATTTGTAGATAGCCTTGGGAGGTATTGCCATTTTCACAATGTTGATCCTTCCAATCAGGAGCATAGGAGGTTTTTCCACTTTCTAAGTTCTGTTTTGATTTCCTTTTTCAGGTTTTTGGGCAGGATGTTTTTGAACTAAGACTCTTAGACAAATGTGGAATATGAGGAAATTATAAAAATGTGAAAAAGAAATATAGTATTTCTTTTTGGAATATCCATATCACTTTTGTTGGAAGTGCTGGAGAATGATTGCAGAACCTCATGCTTGCTAAGCAACTTATTAAAACTGTTGTAGTGCCTGCCTGTATTCCTAGCACTGAGGCAGGAGGATCTCAGGTTTGAGGATAGGTTGGGTTACATAGAAACACATCCCCCTGGGGGGGAGGGGGGAGGCTGGGAAGGGAGGTGAAGGGTAAACAAAGGAGGAGGCTGCAATGCTTGGTAAGAAATGTATGCATTATCCTGCCCATGTAATTGTAACCCCTCTGTACAGTATGTTCTCAAATAAAATAAAATAAAATTTAAAAAAAAAAAAGAAACACATCCCCCTAAAACCATATATCCATATATCCTCCTAAAACCATGCATACAGATGCACATGCACACAAAGAAACATATACATATATATATATATATTCATTTTTAATTCCCCTAGAGACACACATAAGAATTTTGATTCCTCTTAACTAGTTTGGGACATTGTAAAGTGCCTTCAGAATAATTTATTCATCTATATTCTATAAAATTGAATATTAACACAATTTAAGGGTATTAAGACACGATTCCAATTATTCAAAATATAAAGAAGAGTAATTAGCCATTACAACTTTAAAAACTCAAAGTCATTTAAATTTATAAGAACACATGTGAAGTCCTATAGTAAGTTGAATGGCACCTATTTCTCTACCTCAAAAAAAAAGTATATCCCTGTTTTAATTCCCAAAACCACAAATATTACTTTCCATGAAAAAGGAATCTTTGCTAATGCAATTAAAATAAGGACCTTGAGAGGAGGAGACTGTACTGAGTACTATACAGGTTCACATCAATGAGAAGTATCCTTATACAAAAGACCTACAAAGCAAAAAAGATACAGAGAAGGAAGACAGGGCTACAAGCCAAGGAATGCCAATATCACTAGGAGCTGCAAGAGCTTCCAGAAGGAGCATGGCCCTGTTGGGGCCTTGATCCCAAACCCCTGACCTCCAGAACTATGAGAGAAAAAGCATCTGATGTTTGAGGTCTCCAGATTTATGGTCATTTGTTAGAGAAGCCATAGGACTCCAGTACAAACTCAACTAGAAGCATAAGTAGAGGCCAAAAAGAACACTGATGTCCCTGGTGCTTCCACTGGAGAAACTGAAGAGGCTTCTGTAGTAGCAGAGAATTGAACTCCAGGTAGGAAGTAGGGAGAGAGAAGTACCCAGGCGAGAGCCAAGAGGCCATGATATAAGAAGCCTTCAGGACCACAGGGTAAGTTTGAACTTGACCTGAAAGCTACGAAAGTCATGGAAGAGATCATTCGAGGAGATATGCAAAAGGCACATCGAACACTTGCCTCAAGAATAAAGGGAAACAAATCAAACCCAGCACAGTCTACCTGCAGAGTCAACCATACGCATTGCGTTTCCAACTGAGGGAGAAACTTACAGACCACTGGGAAAGACAGATGTTAGTGAAATGATCACGTCAACAGAGCGCACAATTGCAGGCTGAATGTCCTGAAGAAAAGGGATTTGGTGTCGCCAGTATCCTACCACCAATCCACAGACACGCGAAGGGCTTCCCTGCGGGGTTTCAGTTGACCTGACAAGTAATGAAGAAAGGTAGTATGTTTACTGGATATTGGAACCGTAGCTTATGCTTCCAAAGTGCTGTGTATCTAAAGACAAACGTTTCTAAAGACAATTTTCCATTTCCTTTCATTGGATTGTGGTACTGAGGGTGGTATTGGAGAAAGTTTGTACCACTGAAGCCATACCATCTCCAGCCTTGATTTTTGCTGGGTATTTCGTGCCTCACATCTGGAGTTGCACCTGCGCTGTAACTCATCTATGTTTAGGGTTCACACTGGTGCCGGGATGGTAGGGGTACACCACCATGTCTAGCTTCCCACTGTGGAGAGAGTCTCATGGCCTTTTTTGCCCAAGCTGTAATGGAACTGCATTCCTCCCAATCTCATCCTCCCATGGAGCTTAGAATGACAGCCACACACCACTGAGCCCAGACAGGGCTCAAGAAGAGATCTCATCATCCTTTCTGCCTGGGCTGTCCCTGAACTCTAAGCCTCAAAGTCTAAACCTTCCAAGTAGCTGTGAGCGACCTGCCTAGCTCAAGTTTCTAGTGTTTAAACAACACGCCTGACCACTTCTACTTAAGTTCCACCAGAATGTCATTATTATTAAAGAGTACTTTATTTTTATCCTACAAACTGGAAAGCTCAAGGTTTAAGTTCAGTGAGAAAGCTTATTTTCCAATAGTCAACAAGCAAGTGCCAGCCCTGTCATAACAGAAGTATGGAAGTCTGGTCACCATTCAATGAATTTGACCCTGAAGAGAAATGAAACAAGGAAAGTATTCTGTCCTGAAATCATCCAGCCACTCTGTTCTCAGGATCTGATGAACCAGGTAATTTTGTGTGTAGGTTTGGCCTGAAAATACAAAGGAAAAGTTCACACAAGGACATCATGTCTCTTTGGCCTGACCATGGAGGGCTGTTGGCCTTACCCATACATTTTTTATTGTCCAGTTAAGTTTTGAGTAATTCCATTGATGGGACGTTCAGCCTTGCCCGTGCACTGTGACTCATTCCACCATCAAATTAACAGCTCTTTTGGAAAATGTGTTTTCATGACTTGGCCAAAAATTTCCATGGTTTAATTTCATCCTTTTTTCCCCCAGAGAAACTCTTTGAGCAAGTCCAGTGATTGTGCAAATGAGAAGAGCCTTTATTTCCAGCCACGGCAAATGTCTGACTAAATGATCACGTTCAGCTCTCCTAAGGGCCACTCTCAGGTGCTTTTCCTTCCCCCTTTCTCTGCCATCAACTCTTCCTCCAGTGCTGTGCAGGGGTCTATGGGATCTAGAAACGTTCAAATCATGGGATTTAGCAAAAGGTAAAGATACAAAGATGTGCTCTCTGAGCCTCCAGGAAGAGAGAGATCGACTTTCTCTTTTTGCTTCCTTTTTCTATGAGAGTAAACTAAATAACTTCCTGGTACCTTCTACCTAGAAAGCTAAAGAGCTCAGTCTATTTAAATCCACATGAAATGGCATATAAACCTGTCTGCAACGTTCAAGCCACCACAGGCATTAGTGACACAGGGCTCATTAAGAATAGTGGGATGCAGAATCCTGACCACTAGAAAAGAAAAAATCAGAGTAGTGTATTGATCAGCTGTTTCCCCAGCAATGCTGCATAACAAGTAGGTATATAAAGTGATTAGCATCAATAAATATGCATGCTCATGCTCATGAGTCTGTATATCAGAAGGGGAATTCTAGTGTGGGTGTAGATGAGGTGGGCTTGTCTTCAACCTACAGGTAAGATTTGAGCCTACCCCACATATCTTTCCTTTTATAGGTCCAGGTCTTCATACTGCACAAAGCCAAGCCAATGGACACAATCAAGCCTCTGTTCATGCTCCACTCGCTGACATTCTATGGGCCAAAATACGTAACATGGCCAATGTTAATATCAAAGGAACTAAGAAAATTCTATCCATAGCACCAGGGGAGGGAAAAGTGAATATTGATATTCAATCAATCAGACCAAGACATGTAGTTCTCTTCTATTCCATAGAGGTCCTTCAATAGACATATTTAGTTGACATGATAGGAACAATTTCTGGTACACATTTTTGAGGAAAAAAAATGTCTTAGGAGATAAATGAATTGTCTTATTCTGTTCAGGCTATTGTTACAAAATACCTTAGATTGGGTAACTTACAAACAACAGCAATTTACTGTTCTTAGTCCTGAAGTCTGAGAAGACATAAGCAGATTCAGTGCTGGTGAGTTCTTACTGTCTTCTCCCAAAATGGCGCCTTCCTGCTTCATCCGGGCAAAGTGTGAACCTTGTCTTCACACAGAGGGCAAAGCTGCTCCCTTCCACCTCTTAGTAAAGGTGTTTGTCATCTTTGAAGTGAGGAGTCTTTCCCCATTTTCCCAGAGGCCCCACTTCATATTAACTTTCATATTGGGTATTCAGGTTTCCATGCAGGAATATTCACATCATAGCACTATCCTCCAGATAGGAGCACTCCAGAGCAAGCTAGCATGCAACTGGGGTTAACTGGTGGAGGAAAAGATTTGGGTGAGCACTGACTACATACTTGGCATCTCTTTTCACTCACTAGATTTTTTAATTGAGCTATCATCTCAATACCCCAGATGGATGTTTTGCCACATGTATTTTGTAGAATGCCCTGTTATTCTTCTGGAGGAAGAATATATATACACTTGGGAATAACTTGAATATGTAATTAGCACTCATTAAATAGCATTCAGTAATATTCCTTAAATCTAAGGCTCATATTTTTCAACAAAACCTTAAATGAAATGTTATTTCTTACAGAATGGTATTCTGTAAGAATACCATTATTTTTTTAATTAAGTGGCAACAGAGGAAAGCCAATAGAAACCAAGATCTGCCTGATGCTCACTATATTCAGTATCTCCAGATAACACGGAAACTGTGCATGGTGGATATTTTATAAAATGTATATAAAGTTCAGAAGGCAAAGAAGAAAGGAAAACTAGAAGGAGACAAAGGAGAAAGATGAAATGACAATGCTCCAAAATGAAAACTGAATTTACATGAACTATATCCTTGTAATATCAGGCAATTTCACACTAGAAACCAAAGGACACAAAGAATACAAAAGTGGATTTCAGCCACAGGAGAGAAACTTGGGTGAGTTAGGGAATGCCTCCAAAGCAAGCAAAACCTTACTTCTCCATATCTGTGAGGATGCTTCTGAAGAGGGTGGCATTTGAAGCAGTAGACTGACTACAATGGCCCACCTGAATAACATTACAGGCTCAAGCCTGTAATCCTAGCTCCTTGGGAAGCAGAAATCAGAAGTACAAGAATTGGTCCTCTGGGCAAAAAAAAAAAAAAAGAAGAAGAAAAAGGAAAAGAAGTTCATGCGACTCTATCTCAATTAATGGGTGGATATAGGTGTGTGCACCTGTTATCCCCAGTGAAACGGTGAAGCACAAACAGGAAGATCACTGTCCAGAGCAGCCCAGATATAAAGTGACACCATACCTCAAAAATAATACCAAAAGGGGCTGCAGCCAAGGCACCTGTCTAGCAAAAACCAGGCCCTGAATTTAATACCCAGTACAAGAATAAAAGGTGATCCACCTTACTAATGGGATACAACAGCAGCAGACAAGCGAGTCCTGAGGAAGTTCTCTTCCCTAGCTGTCTTTTCTGGGCCTTCAGCAGTCCCCAGGACTTTGTAGCCTCCATATTGATTCCCATAACAAATCTCCTCTTACACATCTACATGTAATAATCTATTGATCCTATTGGTGACATGGTTTTGTTACTCTCAAAGGGGAATATCTGTGGTTTTCCTTGTTTGCCTGGCTTAGTTTTACATTTCCTTCAACACGCACCTTCTCCACAAAGCTTCCCCTAATGTAAGTAAAGTAAGTGCGCACCCATCAGGCTGGGAACAATTAGGGGCCATCACAGGACCATGTACTTGAAGGCACAGACCAGAGCTCAGGTTCAGCTGGCTGCTACTCTGAAATTAATAGGCTGAAACCATAGCCAGGAAGGGTGCCAGCATCTCCATCCAGGAAACAGGAGAGTATGCATACAGTCAGAGAACCCAAGACCTGCCGCCAGGTTAGAATCTAAGTGTCAAAAGAACAGAATAAAGACATGTACAAAACAGGGAGCTCAGACCGTTCAAGAAATGTCATTGTTTTCATGTGAGGGCTTTAAGGTGCCAGAGCTCCTCCCTCCTGCTTCTGTGGCAATCAGACAAACCTTTATTAAAGAATTTATTTCAATATTTGCATCTCCTGCTCCCCTTAGTCTAGGAGCAAAGTTCAATCCTACAAACTTCTTGTGTCATTAGTGCCTAATGTGGCATACAGCCACAGGAAAGGGAAGGAAAAAAAACAAGGACAACTTAGGGAAAGGAGGAGGAAGGGAGGGGAATGGAGGGGGAGGGGAGAGGACGAAGGGAGAGGAGGGGAGAGAAGGGAAGGGAAAGGAAGGAAAGGCAGGGGAAGGGAGGGAAGGGAAGGGAAAGAGATATGCTTCTCAAAGTTAACCTGGCAATGAAGTTTTGCTTTCTGCCAACCACGAGCCACAAGCCAGGTTGTCTTCCAGTGGGCTCATTGACTGCTTTGCTCCACTGAGCAGAACTTACACTTAATTTCTTCTCCATTTTCTCTTCCTTACATCCAGTTCATCAACATCATGGTTAACCTCCAAGAGAGAAGACAAATCCAATCCCTTCCCACAATCATAGCGGCGCCCCACCCCCACCCCCCCACCCACCGCTCCAAGTTCCTGCCAAGATCTCCCAACACTCCTCCCTGGCTCTCCTCCTCCTTCTCCACTTTCCTACAAAAGTCAAAGTCTTGGTTTTCTTTTTCAGTGTAAGTCAAGAGATGTCACTTCTATATTCGAAATCTTTAAGTTATGCCCCATAAAAAATGTCATGGTAGCTGGGTGCTGGTGGCTCACATCAGTAATCCTAGCTACTCAAGAGGCTGGATCTGAGATTCATGGTTCAAACCCAGCTCTAGCAGAAAGTCCATGAGATTGTTATGTCCAATTAACCACCAGAAAACCAGAAGTGAAGCTATGGCTCAAAGTAGTAGAGCACTAGCCTTGAGAAAACAAAGAAAAAAGCTTAGGGACAGAGCCCAGGCCCTCAGTTCAAGCCCCACAACCAACCAACAAACAAAAAAATCATAGCTTAAAGTTTGAATCAAAGTCCTAAAAGTGGCCTATGGTCCAGATTCCCTATGGTCCAGAGCCTACCTTCCCCTCTAATCTCATCTTCCCCTACCTCACTGAGAACACTGCGTTCTAGCCATTTTCCTTTATTATATTTCTTTTACACATCATACTTATTTCCCACTCAAGGGCTTTGAACTTGTAATCATCTCTTTTTGTGGCTTTCTCCAGCCAAAGCATCAGCCACTCAAAGAGGTTTCTCTGGTGACTCTAGTGAAAGTAAAGTGCACAAACACACTCGTGCCTACACACCTGTACACATCCATTCACCAATACCCTCAGTTATGTCCATACACCCTCAGGTGCATGCATGCACGCACACGCGCGCACACACACACACACACACACACACATATTCTCACTGACACCAGACGCATGAAGACACATACCCATATCAACACACATACATTTTCAGACAAACATGCACAAAAAGACACACACAGTAACATATACATCCATATTTAAGCCCTATACACATAAAGTTGAAAGTCAGTTAAACCGTTCGGGCTAAGGGTGTGATATTTCATGTTTTCTTCCAAAAATGCATTCTGTTAATCTGCCAACCACTGTGTATTCCACGGAAAACTTAGTTTTAGTTTAAGAGCTAAGAGAATATGAAGAATGAAGGTCATTTTTCAAGTTTTCAGCGTCATCCCGAGTGTTTTTGTTTAAGACCAATATTGAGCTTTTTATTTAATGTTCTGGCTCTCCAGAAATGAGAGCATGAGATCCACTCTGACAGCCGGAGTCTCACAACCACTGAGAAACCAAGTCTTGAGTTGAGGCACCTGAGAGTTCACTGGGCAATTCTTATAAACATTACAGGTCTTCTGGAGCCTATGAATTGCCTCCATTTAAACTCCAAAGCCCCACAACATGGTTCCTGGGGCCTGTAAATCCTGTGATACCAGCCATAATAATTCCCTTGGCAAGGACTAAGCTTCACTTCCCGCGGCCCATAAACGACCTATGCTGACCTTTCATATCAATCATGTGCCTGTGAAAGAAACCCAGGCCTGGGGTCCAGAGAGCCAGAGCTCTGCCTGGAAGCCAGCAAGTGCTCCAGGCCCTCCTCCTCCAGGGTTTCCTCCTGGGAAACCCTGAAACACCCCCTCCCCCAACACACACACACTTGCTGCCCAATGGGAGGAGAAATACCTACCTGCCCTCGGGAACATGGGAAAGAAAAACCAAGAGACCCCCTCCCATCCCCCAGAGCACTCATGGATCAAAACACTACACTCTGCCAAGGGAAGAAATCTAACCCCAAACAGAACATCTTTTCCCCGAGGCCATTCGAGACCTATATGCAAATATTTAAGTCATACACATTTCAGAACTGGACAAAGTTGTATCATGTGATGTGAATATGTATGAGATGACCGTACGCCCTTACAATAAATCCTAGTAGGGTTTTTGTGGCATCTTATTTGGTAAGTCTCCAGGAAATCCCTTTGTAGGTTTTTGTTGCTTTCAAATTCATCTCCGAAACTTTTCTTGAAATGGTACTAACCCTGAATTTCTTAAAATACTAAAAATCTCATTTCTTACTGTTTTAACTTTCATCATCATGTATTAACTGCAGTATGAATGTAGTACAATACAACACTGCAATACATCATGTATTGATCAGCCATCCTGTTCTCATTTCTTTGTATTTGGAATTTTTAAGCTCTTTATTTTTTCCAGGGAAGGATTCTGATGACTATAATGTCTTAGTCCTTGAAAATTAAAAGAAGGTGACACTGATCAAAATGCATGGTGTCCATTTTCTGACTTGTGGAATTGAAACCTCCTTGTACAAGTACTGAAAAAAATACATATATATGGTTAAAAAGAAGAATTAAGGATATTGCTAATTAAAAGATCAAGCTTGCTCTACTTCACTATCAGACATCCTGCTTCAAGACATGATTTCTTCCTCCTGTATATGTTTCCATATTCTACAATTCCATAAGCCAGATGTGAGCTACTGAGCCAATGCCACCAACCTGCCCTTGAACATCTAAAACTGAAAGTAAAAACCCTCTTTTTAAAATAAAGTTTAAAAAATAAAATAAATACATAATGTCTTATGAATTCTGAAGTAACTAAAAATGAGATGTGTATATACAAGGGACAATTCATACCAGTAACTGACCAAACGAAAGTGAAGTTTGTTATTTACTAAGAATTTGAGTAGATTTGGACAGGTGGAGTAGTTCAGAATTCCTTAGGTTCTAACAAGTAGCAAGATGGACCTTTCCAGAAGACCCAGAAAATGTACTCTAAGATGAAAAATCAACCAACCATTTATTTAGTACATGTCACTCAAAAATACAAGTTTGGTAAACATGGTCATTTTTGTCTTAACCGCAAAGCTTGAAGTAAGGCAAGAAGAAGGAATGTCAGAGGAAAGACGTGGTCCCAATTTGTCTTTGGTAATGCTGCAAGATGGACATCCCCCTCGCCATGCTTTATGAAGCTTATGGCGCTGGAGGCTGGCACGGCACCAACTCTGATGAGGGCTCCTTGGGCTGCATCATATCACCAACAATGACATCTCCGTGAGAGCATGTGCAGAAGCCAGAGAGACTCAGAAGTTGGGTTTGCTCTTGTATTCCAATTCCCTCTCTAGGTAATTAACCAGAGTTCCATAAGGACTTCCATAATCCCTTCCAAGGGCAGTAGCTCCTCTGGCCTCCCCCTAGACTCTACCTCTTCAAGGTTCCACCACCTCAATCCCACCACATGGAGAACCATTCCAATACATGAACCCCAGGAAACAAACACAGCCAAACTACAGTGGATGAAGCCATGCAAAGTCAAATACATTGAGCCTTCGTTGCCACGAGCTCTGCACAGAGAAGGGAAAATCTGATTGTGCCACACATACTGTCAGCACTTGCGAGCTGCACAAGAATTATGAATTTCCAGTACCCTCCCTTACTTAGGTACTATTTAAAACACATATACTTTATCCCATATTAACTCCAAGAGGATTTATGGAATGGCTAAATCCTTGGGTCAGTATATTCAAACCTCAAACTAACAGGAAACCCAAGGAGTAGCTGCCGAGGGGAGGGGAGCACTTCAGTGGACTTTACTCCCACTTGTCCTCATCCAAGAACCACCAAGAGCAAGTCGACTTTAGTTTCTTTGTACCCTGATGCTCTATACAAAGCTCTACTGTGCAAGGCATGAGCCCCCAGCCTGGGAGCTCTGAAGAAAACTGAGGGCAAAAGCCACAGAAACACGTGACTCCAGCTAAACTGATTGTTCTTATCCTACACTGCTCTGTCTCCATCCCGGGCCCCACCTCCGAGGCTCCCAGCGGAGGGCCTCAGCACCCCAGGACATACTGTGAGCACAGCACATCTGTGTCCTGCATACATGTCATGCATCTGTGTCCTGCATACATGACGGATTCTGCAATGGCTCCCTCAAACGGCTCTGACCCTTGTTCTGACAGCCAACTTTAGTCTCTCTGCCCCACAAGAGATGATATCTTCGTGTGATGAGGTGAAGGACAGATGTGGAAATGTCCCCTCAATGATTTCCACCTTCCAGTGACACCTCCTTCTCTTTGTGAGTTGCTCCTAACCCACAGAACACAGGAAATGTGACCAGCTGTCACTTTCATAACTAGAGCACGTGACTTCCCTCTTGGTGGGAGGATGCCCTTTGCTAGTTCGGATGAAACGAAGCAACTGTTTGAGCTGGCCTATGGGAAAGCCCCTGGAGGAAAGAAGCAAGGGTAGGTGATGGTTTAAATCCAGCAGGAAACGGATGGCCGATTGACAGCAATTTGCAAAGAACTGAATCCTGCCAACAACTCTAGGAAGTCGGAAGTGAATCCCTTCCTTGGAGGAACTTCCAGATGCAACTGAGGCTCTGACTGACGCTGAGGTCAGCCTCCCAAGAAGCCCTGCCGGTGAGGCTCAGTCATGCCTGGATTTATGACCCAAAGAAAGTGTGGAGGAACAAACGGATGCTGTTTGCAATACTAAACGGCAATGCATTACACAATGACAATGCAATCGACAGCTAACACAGACCTTACATGCAGATGAAACACCAAGGCTAGAGCAATGGTTCAAACGATGTATCTAGTTCCTCTCCTCCAAAGCCTTCCCTCAATGTGATTGGAAGAAAAGGAGTGATGTTCATCTCATGCCTACCATGTAGATCCATTTATGCGCTCTCATTTAATCCACACAGCAGTCTCGCAAAGACAGGGCTATTAATCCATTTATTGACAGTAAAACTGTGGATCAAGCAGTTTATTCAAAACAACAAAGCTAAGAAATGACTAAACATAAACTGGGCCCCAAAATCTTTTCAAACTCTGCCGGCTGTCACACAATTCCACAAAATCCAGCAACACAGCCATTGAAGCCAGAGGAAAATAACCAAAGCAAGAAAGCCTTGGTTAGACAGACTGAGGAGATGGAGGAGTTCTTCAAAAAAAGACAAAGGAGATACATGGGCTACTTCTGTACACTATCTGTCCCAGGAGACTCTGTTGACCTCCTTAAGAAAAGCAATATGTGGTGAGATAAGATTTCTTCTTTAAAGGCCGGACTGGTGAACACCAGTGGTCTTGGTGAGAGATGTTTACCAAACATGTAGCAGGCATTCCAGTCAGTGTTGTATTGCTTGTGCGTCACAGGTAGCACTACCTGAAAAGACCCTCTCCAAACCGAGGCTAGGTCACTGTCCAATCCCATGTCAGCACAACATACACACACACACACACACACACACACACACACACACACACACACACACCCCAAAAAGCACAGCCTACTTCTACCTCACCATTCAACCTTACACCTCCTAATGAACCCCCATTAAACTCACCAAATCCTTCCACTCCAGAAGCTACATCAACCTTTGAAAATTAAAAAAAAAAAAAAAAAAAGGCAGAAAGGGGGAGGGGAAACAACTCAGAAAAAAACTTGCAAGGATGCAAAGGTGTTACAGGCATGTTCTCAGAGAGAAGCTCTTGATAGATGGAGCGCAAGACTCTAACAGTGAAGCGCCAGCAAGTCCGCCTCTCCCTCCCCTCAGATTTATGGATTTTCCAGCGAGAGGCAAAAGCATCACTCCATCATGATCAAAGCTCAGAAAAGGTGAGAGGAAAAATGAGAAGACACGAGATTCCCTTGGAATGGAAGTATGTCTGTTTTATGTAACATACATGGTCTGTGTTCTAGAAAGCTCACTGGATAGGAAACCCAGTTAATAGTCCTCATAAAATAAATACTTCCTTTGCATTAAAAATACAAAAAGATGGATATGCTCCCTGCCTGGACTGTATGAAACAAAAGGTTAAAAGTTCCACTGTGTTTTCTGTAAGGGGAAAATAACTTTTGATCTATCAGACCAGAGTCCAGATTTTTCTTGAACTGAACACAGAGGCTGGGAGCATACTTGTGTTGCTACAGAATATTACATCAACCTACTTATTGTGTGAGGGCATTGCTAGCCAGACATTTGAGGCGAAGAAGGCTACAAAGACTGACTTAAAAGATAATAATTATACCTGGGCTTTAATAGCTCACAGAAGTCTGGTGTGTGTCCTGGAACACTGCATAAATACCACATGATACCCAGACTTGCCGATACTCCCTCATTAATAATTGCTATTTGATCTGATGGTCATTATAGGCAAACGATTATACAATGCTGTGATTATGAGAAAAGAACAAAGACTGGGAGAAACCAACACTGCAGTTTTAAGGAAGACATAGGGGAAAGGAAATGAAAATATCAAAAGGCTTTGTGCCTCATGGTGCACATTTCAGCCAAATGCCAAAGGAATCAAGGTAGTCTTGTCTGAGTAACACTTATTCCTTCACTTTCAGAATGTCTTAGTGATGCCAAAAAAGCATCAAGATCCTGAAGATAACACACTGGGCTAGGGGATGGAATGACACTGCTTTGGGAGGAGAGCAATCCTCTTCCTCTGTGAAATGGGAATCTGATATTAAATATATTGTCAAAGTCACCACTTATTCATTTAGTCATTTCCTTATTTGGATAGTGCTCATGTACCAGGACATGGATACAAAGATAAACACCCCGTTGGGCCTGTCCACTGAAGGCTGTGGAAGCAAAATGGCTCATGGGCATGGAAGACAGTGTTCTCCCATACTCTCCTTGAGAGCACTAATTTTTACAAGAAAAGGTATCATCCATTAATGAAACTTTGGACCCACATGAGCAATGATCTCTTACAAAACACAGGATGTTGGAACAGCTCAATCAACCCCATTCCCACTAACATCAGCCTTTCTCATTTTTATTTACTGCTGACCTAAGTTTTCTCATTAATTTTAAGTTTATCCGTCTAGTAATAAAGTCCATTCTTTGTAAAGCCTTTCAAAGTGAGGAAGCATCTAATATTACCATAAAATGGGTGAACAGGCAAGATCAGAGTGCCATCAGAGTGTCACCCTCAGCCGAGAGCCCACATAAGTGTCCCCAGGGTCAACAGGAAGTAGCCCAGGGTGGCACCGGGTGCGCTGGAGTTCAATTCCGGATTCCGTAACTTAAAAGTGTGTGACTTTTGGTGTCACTTAATGCTACTGTCACAAAATGACCCACACCGTAGCTTATAAACAACAGAAATGCACTGCTCACAGTCTGGAGAGTACATGCAAGTTCCACCAGATTCTGTGTCTAGGAAGACAGTGGTGTGCTACCCGACACCTTCCTGCTGGGTCCATGGAAGGAGGGCCACTGAGGGCATTCATGAGGGAGGACCCTCCTCATGACCCAACCACCTCCCAATAATGTGTTTAGAGTTAAGCAGATGGATGGGAGTGGGGAGGGAAGACACGCGCCCACATTGTGGAACTTTCTGAATCTCAGGACCGCTGTGACCCTATCTTCCCATCTACAAAATGAAGGCTTTTGCATGCCAATCCCCAGGATTATAGGGGACTCAATAGAAGTGCATACCGACTGCCCTGCTCACACCCTCTAGTACAGTGGCAACGGAAGTGTGTCCCTTTTTCCCCTCCAAACAAGGAAACTAAACGAATCCCATCCTCTCCTAGGAGGGGAGGGCTGGGGAAGGGAGGGGAGGGGAGAGGAGGGCAAGAGAGGGGAGCATATACAAAAGCAGAATCCAGCCATGTGGAGGACGTATGAGGGCATCTGTGTAAAGACCCATTCCAGCTCCTGCAGGAACTGAATAGTTCATGTTTGCACCCAAGGCGATTAAGTAGCCCAGCCCCACAGGCATCCAGCTGTGCTTGAGACACGGGAATTTATATTACATTTTTAGTGTGCTTAGGATACATAATTCTAAAGGTAAATAAGATTGAACTCATGATAAAAAGCGTTCCATTTTATATATTTTATAATTGTGAAAATACCGTAGAGAGGCGTTACAATTACATGGGCAAGATAATGAGTCCATTTCTTTTTTTTTTATTGTGAAAATACTGTACAGAGGGGTTACAATTACATGGGCAAGATAATAAGTACATTTCTTATCAAGCATTGTAGCCTTCTCCTTTGTTTCCCCTTCCCATCCCATCCTCCCCCCACCCCCCTCCCAACCTTCCTTTCCCCCCCCCTAAAGTTGTAAAGTTCGTTTTCGACATAACATCTTGTACATCTCATTGTTGCAATGGGTCCACCTGTATCCCTATTTAAATGATTTGGTTTTTCCCCTTCCCTTCCACAAATTATACCAACATCAAATACAGTGAAAGCAGGGGTTATACCATGGGGGAGGGACATACAAAGCAACAAAGAAATAATCTTATAAATGTGTTAGAAACAATAGCATGAGAGAAAAAAAACATTTGAGTCCATTTCTTATCAAGCATTGTTGCCTCCTCCTTTGTTTCCCCTTCCCATCCCTTCCCATCTCCCCCTCACCCCCCCTACCCACCCCTCCTTCACATACCCCCCCCCCCCCCGCCAAAGTTGTAAAGTTCGTTTTTCGACATAACTTGTACATCTCATTGTTGCAATGGGTCCAAGGCATACCATTTTTTTAAACTCAAGGTTTGAGTGTTTTTCTTAAGAGCGTGAGTGACCTTGCCCCTCTCTACGTGTACATACAAGACTATCTGCCCTATTTTTTAAAAGACATAATGAAAATAAGTCCAATTGGCCAAATGGCAATAAGAAACACTGCGTTCCTTCTGCCTTTGCCCAGGCACAGAGCCATCAAAGTGCTATACCACAAAATTTAATTTTTGAGTTTTGAATGATATACGCTGGGGCAAAACATATAAATCAGAATGGAAACCATTGCTATAAATAGATGTATATTTTTCCAAAATACCTAAATGAAATATATGGAAGCACACTAAAAGTCACACAGTTCTCCAAAGCAGCTGTAATTGAAGCTGAACATGCTTACTTGGACAACGGGGAATTTACTGACACCTGCATACCTCTCTCCTTAAGATGAAGTGATCAAATGAACATAATCTCCTAATGAAAAGTTAATCATGTCAAGATGTTATATTGTTGCACCTGGGTTTTCCGCCTTGTTTGCTAGGTTTGTAAACCTTTTCCAACTTTTTTTTTTATCTTTCAGTATTAGAGTTTGAACTCAGGGCCTCACTCTTAATCTATTACTTGCGCCATACCTCCAATGCCTCCACACCCAGTTTTTGGCTTTAGTTCTCCATCAGACTGAATCATGAGTTTTTGTCTGGGACCAGCCTCAAGCTATAATTCTACTACAATGTCTGCTGTGTAATTGGGATTACAGGTATTTGCCACTACGCCCAGCCATGTCTGATATGACTAATGTGTCCCTCATTAGATGTGAATTGTGCATGTTAGGTAACATACCTTTACAGCATCATGTGTGAAAGCTTTGTATATTTCATCCACACAGAATCCCTCTTTCTGTATCTAATAGCAAGTCCTCCACTCTTTGCCCTTCCTGGCTACCTCTTGTCTTTCACCAAGACAATTGTGGCTGCCTCTAATTACCCTCTTGCTCCCATTATGGGGAGAGGACAGAAAGGGACTGCCCAAAACATAACCTGAATTGTGGCGCTTGCTTTCCTAAACTCTCCAATGATTTCCCATTGCAGCATCCTGTGGCTTCAGGACCCTACACAAGCATGTCCCATCTACTCCTCTGCTTCCTTCTTTCTGCTCATAAAACATATCACTTAGTACTTACATTCTCCTAATCCAAAATCTGTGAAAATCTCTAGGTGGACTAGTACAGAGCACATGAAAATTAAGGAAAATATGAATACCAGTATAATTATAATCCTCTTCAGAAGATGGGTTTATACATAATTTTATATTCTTCTCTCTACCTGGCTGTATAGTATAAAATAAACTGATATGAGTTCATAAAGGTTTATGGAGATCAGGCATCAGATATTCTCTGCAAAGCTCCAAAGCTCAGGACTAGGACTTTTAGGCACAAATTCATCAACGTTTAAATATTATACTTCCCATAGAACAGGACTTTTTCACCAGTCCTGGCTAAACAAAATTAAGTCTATTGAATAGCTGGGTTCTGATCTTTCACTACTCACACAAGCAATTGAACATGGACCAGTGAAGATAAAGCTCAGCTCCTGAGACAAGCATCAGTAACATAGAAAGCAGGAATCACGAGTCATCGAGTACTTGGTAATATTCATAAATACTTGAACTTTTAACCTCTCCACCTAGATTACAAGTGATGAAGGCAGGTGGTGGTGTTTGGACCTCAAATGTCTTCCAAAGCCCTTGTGCTGAAGGCTTGAGCCCAAGTTCAGGGATACTAAGAGTTTCCTGGATCATGAGGTAACTAGTCAATGAATTGATGCTGATGTCTCATAGCTGAATGACTATCGAACGTGGTAGAAACTGTAGATGAGACCTAGTTGGAGAAATTCTTTGGTGGGGGGGGGGGGAAGAGGATTGGGTAGTGGAGTGGGGGGGGGGAATGGTGGGGAATGGGAAGGAATGGGGAGGGGAAACAAAGGAGTAGGCTACAATGCTTGATAAGAAATGTACTCATTTTCTTGCCCATGTAATTGTAACCCCTCTGTACAGTATTTTCACAATAAAAAATAAAATAAAATAAAAAGAAGTTAGGTCACTGGAGGCATGCTCTTGAACACATATCCTCTTCTCCTTTTTTCTGGCTACCTAAGGTGAGCAACTTTGCTCTACCCGTGGTCCTAGAGATAATGGCCCACCTCACCATATGCCAGAAACAACAGAGCCAAGTGCAACATTCCCTCTGAAACCTGAACGATAATCCTCATCCTTTAAGCTGAGGATTAATCCTAGAAACAGAAAGCTGACTATCACATCAGGGATGGTATCTATTCAACTTACATTTTTGGCAAATGTCACCGTTTTAAGTGTTAAGAACACAGTAGCCCTGGCCTCAAGAAATTCCATTCTAATAAGAAAAGCAAGTGATCACAAATGGTACCAGAGTGTGCCAGAGAATTAAAATACATGAATGCACAGGAGCTGGTGGCTCACACCTGTAATCCTAGCTACTCAGGAGGCTGAGATCTGAGAATTGAGGTTCAAAAGCCAGCCCAGTCAGGAAAGTCCTTGAGACCTTTGTCTGCAATTAACCACCAGAAAATCAGAAGTGACACTGTGGCTCAAAGTGTAGGGCCCTTGCCTTAAGCAAAAAGAGCTCAAGGACAATGCTCAGTCCCTGAGTTCAAGCCCCAAGGATGACAAAAATACATACATACATACATGCACACACACACATATATACATATGTAGGTATATAGGTGTAGAGTTTTTGCTCAGATATGTCCCCAGCACCCACCTCAGTCCTGACCCCATGAGCAGCTGGTGATCACCTTGAGTGTGGAATGAGTGGCTGGATCCTTGCATGCCTGGAGCCTGGATAAGTGAACAGGATGCCCACCAGACTCTTGAGCAGTATTGGGGTGGGGTGGGGGGCAGACAAGAGGCAGGAATTGTCCCCCCACACACACACACCTCGTGAGCCTCAAACACAGGCATGGAGCTCCGGACTTGGGAGCAGGTAGAACTGAGTGAACCCACATGCTCTTGTTTAACAGCAGCTCTGGCATTCACTCACTGTGGTTATTTCTTTAGCCTCTTTTAGGTTCTCTTTAGCCTCTCCAAGCCTCCATTTCTCTACCTGTGAGATGGGTTACTTGTTTCAGTCTCATACTAATGCCTCTGCTATGCTTCTGCTAGGGCCCTGAGCAAGCCATGTAAGTGCTCTGAATCCCAATTTCCTCATCTGTATCATGGAACAAGTAACTTTGAGTGATTCGCTCACAGGATGGTTGTACGCAAATGTGTACACGTTCACAAATGTGGTTGGTCACCCGGCAGGATGACACAGCCTGAAGGACGGCCACCTGCCAACATCTGAATCTGCAAGGGAGAAGATCAACCTGGGCCCAAACCAACCACCACACCTGCCTGGAACCCATACATCCCTTTCACGGAGTCTCACATCACCATTGTCTGTCTCCGCCGGGGCTCTCGCCCGGCTGGGTTCCATTGGTGTCTGTGAGAATGTGAGAAGGCAGAATGTGAACACACCGGCGAGGAGAAGCCAGAGAGCCTGCGCAGTCTTCAGTGCAGTCTGCAGGAAGAGCATTGCATTATGGGCACACTGCTCCTAATTGAGGATGACAGGCTGGATAAATGTATTAGATCTGCAAAACCCAGGGCTTTCTGGCTGGCACCCTGTCCTGCCCTTGGTGCCCCATACCTGAGGCCCACTGGGCAGGCAGGCAGGCAGGCAGGCAGGTAGGCAGGCAGGTGGGGAAGGCCATACCCAGAGAGCAGGCAGAGCCAAAGGACCAGATATAAATCCCATCCAGACTTCCTTTTCTAAACCCAGGAAATACCAGTCAATTTATATCTCATCATCTTAACCCTGCAGGTCTGGTTAATGGTTTGACCCATGTATTCTTTCCTTTTCCAAAATCTTGTCCCGTTCCCTCTTAACTTGATTTACTCTACTTACTCCAGCTGCTGATTTTGGCAGCTTCTCCACCGACCACTGCATGCAGGATCGGTCCTGAACGACTCCACTGCAAGTGCGCAGGCTGCAAACCCCAGAAAGTGCCACTCTCCACTCTAATAAGTCAGGCTGGAAAAACAGCCTGCCCCCAGCCCCCCCCAGCCCTCCAGCCCCCCAGTCCCCCAGCCCCCAGCCTCCAGCCCCCCAGCCTTCTAGCCCCCCAGCCCCACCTCTCTTTGCTTTCAACACCTAGGCACACTTTGGGACGCAGCATGAAAGGCCAGGCTAGAAGGGATTTGTATTTTTACACTGTATTTGAGTTTGCTGTTTTATCTGGACGTGGACCTGAACAGGGAAAGGATGGGGAGAGGGGGGGGGGCTTTATGAACTCAAAACCAAAATAGACTGTTTAAGGAGGGCTGAGTGAAGTCACTGAATGTGCCGTGGAAAATACTTTCAAGGCATTTTATAAAGTTTGCACCCAAAAAGCTGCCTCAGCCAAATTGGACCAGCAGCTTCCTGATACTCAAGTCCTCCATTTTTCTCTGATTTTCCTTATAGCTGAGAAACTTAAGAAAACAACGAGGACGTGTCCTGAAAAGTTTCCTGATTCCATCCGACAGAGTCACTTTCCTATAAATGAGCCACAAAAGCTACAAAAGGCACTTTCTCAGAACTCAGCTGGCTGCTGCTCCTCTGCTTTCTCTTCTCACTTTGACCCTTCACATCAATCAGCCTTGTCACCAACAGCCTTTCCCCTGAACTCCAGGTCCTACATACATTTTTCCTCTCAGCCTTGTGGGGTGGGCGTCCAGAGAAATCTATTCCCGTGAACTGATGCGTTTGAGTGAGTTTTGCTATGTCTGGGCACCCTGTCTCCTGGCTCACAATCCCTTGAGGGAATACAATGCCGCTGGGGCCATACACCTCACCTGTGCATTCTCTCTCCAGGCCTTTGCCTGCTTCTTGTTGAGACCTTCTGCTTTCCTTCTACCCTTTGTTCTCAGTTCTAAGACCTTCCCCTTTTATAAGGCCTTACTTGATCCTGTCCTACTCCATGGTAGTCCCTCTGCCATCTCCTCCGATCCTTTCCTTCAAACTTCAGTCCCTCTGTCTTGGCTAGGACTACTAGTTTATCCCGAGTAAGCATCCCGGCTCTGGAACTTGTTAGCTACATATTCTTCACCAAATGACTTAAAACTTCTTGCCCCTTAGCTTCCTGCTCTACAAAACACAAACAATATCTATAGAGGTGTACGAAAATTAAATATAAAAAAAAATCAACTATAGACACATGAAGAAATGCTCAACCTCTCTAGCCATAAAAGAAATGCAAATCAGGGCTGGGAAGATGGCTCAGTGGTTGAGCGCTTGCCTTGCATACCTGAGGCCCTGGTTCGGTTCCTCAGCACCACATAAGCAAAAAGAAAAAAGCCGGAAGTGGCGCTGTGGCTCAAGTGGTAGAGCGCTAGCCTTGAGCTGAAGAGCTGAGGGACAGCGCCCAAGCCCAGAGTTCAGGCCCCACTACCAGACCCAAAAAAAAAAAAGAAATGCAAATCAAAACAACATTGAGATTCCACCTCACCCCAGTTATAATGGCATAACCAAGAACTCTAATAAGAACAGATGCTGGAGGGGATATGGACAGAAGGGAACCTTACTGCATTGTTGGTGGGAGTGCAAACTTGTTCAACCACTTTGGAAAGCAGTATGGAGGTTCCTCAAAAGACTCCGCATAGAGCTCCCCTATGACCCAGCAATCCCACTTTTGGGCATTTACCCAAATGTTCACAAACAAGACCACACTAAAGCTACCAGCACAACTATGTTTATTGAAGCCTTATTTATCATTGCTAAGATATGGAACCAACCCAGATGCCCCTCAGTAGATGAATGGATCAAGAAAATGTGGTATATATACACAGTAGAATTGTATGCCTCCATCAGAAAGAATGACATTGCCCCATTTGTTAGGAAATGGAAAGACTTGGAAAAAATTATATTAAGTGAAGTAAGCCAGGACCAAAGAAATATAAGTCCCATGTTTTCCCTTATTTGCAATAACTAGTATATGTCTTAGTCAAGCAGAAAAGGTCAGATAAGTTGATGTTAGGGAAATGAACCCTAAGATATGTATTCAAATGTTTTTTTTTCTTTCATGCGATTGTTTCTAACACATTTATAAGATTATTTCTTTGTTGCTTTGTATGTCCCTCCCCCATGGTATAACCCCTGATTTCACTGTATTTGATGTTGGTATAATTTGTGGAGGGGAAGGGAAAAACAAATCATTTCAATAAGGATACAGGTGGACCCATTGCAACAATGAGACCTACAAATCGTTATGTTGAAAACGAACTTTACAACTTTGGTGGGGGAGGAGGGCTGGGGGGGGAGGATGGGATAGGAAGGGGAAACAAAGAAGGAGGCTACAATGCTTGATAAGAAATGTACTTTTTATCTTGCTCATGTAATTGTAACCCCTCTGTACAGTATTTTCACAACAAAAAAAATTTTTTTTAAACCTGAAAAAAATCAACTATGCCATTGACAGAGAGATCACTACATTCTAAGTTCTAGGAAATAGAGACTGTTGGATTATGTATTGCCTAATATTATTATGTGAATCTACCCATCACTTTTCACAAGACTTTTCCAAGAAACACTTATTTGATTTGCCTTTGTATCTCTCATCATGCTACACAGAAATGGCTAGTCCGTACATGTGCTGCACTGTGCTTGTTGCTTTCTATGCTCAGGATGGACAGTTTCGTGTGTCAACATGGCCAGTCTACCACCATCCCCTGTAACACATGTTTTTTTTTTTTCCCTCCTTCCTCCTCTCCCCCATCAAAGTTGTAAAGTTCATTTTTGACATAACGACTTGAAAGTCTCATTGTTGCAATGGGTCCCTCTGTATCCCTATTTAAACAATTTGTTTTTTGCCTTCCCCTCCACAAATTATAACTACGTCAAATACAGTGAAAGCAGCGGTTATACCATGGGGGAAGTACATACAAAGCAACAAAGAAATAATCTTATAAATGTGTTAGAAACATCGCATGAAAGAAAAACACATTTGAATACATATTTTTAGGGTTCATTTCCCTAACACCAACTTAACTGACCTTTTCTGCTTGACTCAGACATATACTAGTTATTGCAAATAAAGGAAACCATGGGACCTGTGTTTCTTTGGGCCTGGCTTACTGCACTTCATATAATTTTTTCCAAGTCTTTCCATTTCCTAACAAATGGGGCAATGTCATTCTTTCCGATGGAGGCATAGAATTCCATTGTGTATATATATCTCATTTTCTTGATCCTTTCATCTACTGAGGGGCATCTGGGTTGGTTCCATATCTTAGCTATGGTAAATAATGCTGCAATAAACATAGTCGTGCAGGTAGCTTTAGTGTGGTCTTGTTTGTGAACATTTGGGTAAATTCCCAAAAGTGGGATTGTTGGGTCATAGGGGAGCTCTATGTGGAGTCTTTTTTTTTTTAATCTAATTTAATTTTATTTGTGAACATACTGTACAGAGGGGTTACAATTACATGGGCAGGATAATGCGTACATTTCTTTTTTTTTTTTCTTTTTTTATTTATTTTTTTATTTTTTTGTGAACATACTGTACAGAGGGGTTACAATTACATGGGCAAGATAATGAGTACATTTCTTATCAAGCATTGCAGCCTCCTCCTTTGTTTATCCTTCACATCCCTTCCCAGCCTCCCCCCCCAGTTCTTTCCCCCCCCCCCTCCCCGCACTAAAGTTGTAAAGTTCGTTTTCAACATGACAACTTGTACTTCTCATTGTTACAAAGGGTCAACCTGTATTTTCCTCTGTTATTAAATCCTTTTCTTTTTTTTCTGAATTTCAAAAGGTTGTACCAGGGAGTTACATTTTCACATATCCACTCAAGAGTCCAATGTTTCTTGATTGGAATTAGTTGCTTTAAAAGTGACTTTTTTATGTAAAAGAAATTATCATCACTAATGTGGGTGCCCCTGATCTGATAAGTTAAAAAGTCTCCAGGGCACAGCTGAAATTCCCAGAAGAAATTCTACCAGTGGAATTCAGTGTCCGACAGAATTCCAGCATGTGGTGCCTGCTGGATGGCTGCCCGTGGATTTCAGTGATAGGCCAAGGTTTCCTTCACAGTAAATCGTTGTATCTCTTAATACATGTATGTCTATACATAAGGTATAGATCACCCATATCTTATTCAACACATTAATACATTATACGTATATATGAATGTCCACATGTCTCCTACTACTTATGTTGGCCTCAATGTTTGATACAATCTTAATACATTTTTATCATAGCAGCCTTATCGGTGTGTGATGGTTAATGCTATGGGTTAGTTGGCTGTATCATAAAATCCATCTATGTGGTAACATATTATTCTGGATGTGTTCTAAGTGGGCTTTAGATGAAATTAAAATTTAAATCACTTTCATGCAATCCCAGTTGTCCAAATTTTCTTTGATTTGTTGTGTTTTTGGATCTTTATTAAGAAAATTTCAGCCTGTGCCAAGGAGCCCTAGAGTTTCTCCTTTTCTTTCCTGTAATGTTTTCAGAGTGTCTGCTTTGACTTTGAGGCCTTTGATCCATTTGTAGTTGATTCTGGTGCAGGGTGATATACAAGGATCTAGCTTTAGTTTTCTACAGGTGTCTAGCCAATTTTGCCAGCATCATTTACTGAAGAGTCTGTCTTTCTTCCATTCTTTTTTTTTTTTTTTGCTCCCTTATTGGAGATTAGGTGGCTATAGGTCTGTGGGCTCATTTCTGGATCTTCAGTTCTATTCTATTGGTCCTCAGATCTGTTTTTTGCCAGTACCAAGCTGTTTTGATTACTATGGCTTTGTAGTAGAATTTGAAGTCTGGTATTGATATTCCTCCAGCACTGTTCTTTTTGCTAAGGATTGTTTTTGCTATTCGGGGTTTTTTATTGTTCCATATGAATTTTTGGATTGCTTCTTCTATTTCATTGAAGAATGAGCCTGGGATATTGGTGGGTATTGTATTGAATTTGTAGATAGCCTTTGACAGTATTACCATGTTTATGATGTTATTCCTTCCAATCCAGGATTGCATGAAACTGCAGAGTTTCTGCATGACAAAAGACATAGCTAGTAAGATCAATAGAAAACCCATGGACTAGGAGAAGATCTTCACTAGCCATACAACAGACAAGGGCCTCATATCTAAAATATACTTAGAATTCAAGAAATTAAATCCTCCAAAAACAAATCCTCAAAGAAACAACTGCCCCATTAATAAGTGGGCTAAAGACTTAAAGAGAAACTTCTCTGAAGAGGAAATAAGAATGGCCAATAGGCACATGAAGAAATGCTCAACTTCTCCAGCCATAAAAGAAATACAAATCAAAACAACATTGAGATACCACCTCACCCCAGTTAGATTGGCTATAATCAAGAAATCTAATTCAACAGATGCGATGCTGGAGGGGATGTGGCCAAAAGGGAACCCTATTGCATTGTTGGTGGGAGTGTAAACTTGTTCAACCACTTTGAAAAGCAGTATGTAGGTTCCTCAAAAGACTCCACATAGAGCTCTCTAATGACCCAGCAATCCCACTTCTGGGCGTTTACCCGAATGATCACAAACAGGACCATACTAAAACTACCAACATAACTGTTTATTGCAGCATTATTTACCGTAGCTAAAATATGGAGCCAACCCAGATGCTCCTCAGTAGATGAATGGATCAAGAAAATGTGATAGATAGATAGATAGATAGATAGATAGATAGATAGATAGATAGATAGATAGATAGATAGATAGATAGATAGATATACAATGGAATTCTATGCCTCCATCAGAAAGAATGACATTGCCCCATTTGTTAGGAAATGGAAAGACTTGGAAACAATTATATTAAGTGAAGTAAGCCAGGCCCAAAGAAACATAGGTCTCATGGTTTCCCTTATTTGCAATAATTAGTATGTGTCTAGGATAATTTTATCAGATGAGCAAAAAAAGCTCAAAAACTATATGCATATGACCATATAAGATGATGTTAAGTAAAATGAACCCCAAGATATGGACACCAGGGGTCTTTCTTTGTAGTTGTTGTTTATAATGTACTATGTGATTTTTGTTTCCTTTATATATTCTTCCCCCTATGGTATATCCCCTGTTGTCATTGTACTTGATTTTGGTACTCTGTATCGAGTATACACATTGTCTAATTTGAGGAGGGGAAGGGGAATAAAATACTGAAACAAGGACACAGGATGACCCATTGCAGCAATGATACTCACAAGACAGTATATTGGAAATGAACTTTACAACTTCAGGTGGGGGAGGAGTGAGGTGGGGGAGGGAAGGAATAGTAGGAGAACAACAAGGGACGGGGTAACAATGCTCGACAAGAAATGTGCTCATTGCCTTACTCATGTAACTGTGACCCCTGTGTACAGCATCTTTACAATAAAATACAATTAAAAATAAAGTTTTTAATTTTAAATTAGTAGATGCTGCATAAATTTCTGTTATAATGTGCATATTCCTCTTCCAATCAACTAAAGCCTGAGTTTCACAAAAGACTGACCTCCTCGAGTAAAAGAGAATTTGGTTTGCAGAAATCTTTGAACCTGGGGGATGGGAAGGTGGCTCAGTGTTAGAGTGCTTGCCTTGCATGCCTGAGGCCCTGGATTCGATTCCTCAGCACCACATAAGCAAAAAGAAAAAAGCCGGAAGAAGTGGCGCTATGGCTTAAGTGATAGAGCGCTAGCCTTGAGCTGAAGAGCTGAGGGACAGCGCCCAGGCCCAAAGTTCAGACCCCACGACCAGAACACCCTCCCCCCAAAAAAAGAAGTCTTTGAACCTGAACATGCAGGCTTCTTCCATATCTAGCCTACCAGCTCACTGTGAAGATCTTAGATTTGTCAATCTTCAGAGAAAAGTCTATTTTCTGTATACATCCTATTGATTATAATTCCCTAGAAAATCCTAACATATTGCATTAGAATAGTTATTGCCATTGGAATGGCTCTTTTATAATTATTTTAATATTGCATATTTATTGTATTATTATTTGTATTAGTACAAGTACTACACCGCAGTCAGTGATTATGTGAATATTGCTCTAGTATCAGTAGCTTCCTTACTAGGATCAGGATTAAGCTACCCAGGGTCAGAGGGAAATGCCTTCAGAATGTGAATTGTAGTTAGGATCTGGCAATACAAATGCCCCCCCCCCCACCCCCCGCATGCTATTGCTCAAGTTCAGAAGCTCACACCTGGAAGGCATTCAATAAATATTTCTTCAGGCCAAGTTGAGAAACTGGAAGATGTGCAAAATCTGACTTTCTTACAGTGTGGAAAATTTAAGGAGACAGACACTTTAGGGACTTTCTTCAAACTGAGAATATTTTCATGCATCCAATGCAAGACCATTAAAATAGTTTCCACTGGAGCCATGAAGAGTCCATGAAGCGGAAACATATTGAAGATGGGAGTCATTGCACATACGTGCTGTAGGTCAAGGATTAACAGCATAAATGTTCCATGCAGGAAACCTCTGAAATTCAGCGCAGGTTATGAATGGAGTTCCTGGTAGGTGGCAGACAGGGACTCGCCTCAAGTATGGTTTTCACATAGCAGCAAGAAATAGCCACAAAGACCCACCTGTGACAGCATGCAAAGACCCGCCCAGCTCACCTTCAGTCTCAGTTTCTCAGTTAGGGGGTTTTGGAGTCAGAAACTTTCCCTTCATGTCCACAATGTGTACAAGAGTATTTTATATATCATACATCTTCTGAGGGCCTCGAGGAAAAAAATCAGAATGATTCTCTTCATGTAATAACTTTCTTGTGACTATCAAATTAAACTGAAAATGCAATACAGAGAAATCAACCATACATTGATTGATGTTCACCATGTTCATTAGCAAATACGTCTTCCTCCCAGATGGAAGGAAGACAAGAAAGCAGGAAAGCAGAGTTATCAAAGGACCTTTCGTATATTAGGCTCCTGAGTCCCTCCTTCTCCCTACAGAGTCTACATGTTACAAGCTACCATTCTCACCTATAATTCCTCCACTAAGAATACTAGCTCCTGAGCCCTCATTACTTTACCTAGAGAACACATACTTTTCAAGGAATCAGGCTATGATTTCTATCTCTGGCTGGCATTCAAATATCATCTAGGATTAGGGTTGCAACAGTTAGCAAATAAAAATGCAAATCTGAGTTCCAGAAAACAATGAGCAATTTCCATATGCTTTCTGCAAAGTATATGAGACAGAGGCATATTGAAAAGGAGACTCATTGTTTACCTTAAATATAAATTCAACTGGACAATGTATATTTTTATCTGGCAACAATCTGGAATGCCTTCCTTCTGTCTCTACTTGCCTCTGGGAGTGCTACATTAATTGCTATAAGATGTTCCCCTATAAACACACTTAGACCTTCCCAAGTTTTTTTTTTCATCTTCCTGGCGTCTGCTTCCTGCTTTTTCAGGTACACTGTCTTTACCTTTCACACCTGTTCTTGCTCAATGTCTGTGAAGCCGGGTATCTATTGAGATGATCGCTGGAAATATTCAGGGAGAAGAGGTAATGTTTTTGTTCGGATCCTCACACTTTTCCTTCTCTCTCATATCAGCATTTGCGTGTCCTAACCTTAGCGATGAGCCACAGGGACCCACAGGTACTGAGATCCTGTTTGACTTCAGTGAAAGTCTTCATGGCAGACAGGTCAAACGGCTTTTCCTGTGGGTGAGGGAGCCTCTTGGAAGAGAAGGAGACAATGGGTAAACTGCGGGACAGAATGGCTAACTGCTCGAATACTGGAGAGAAAATATTGACGATGACTCCTGTGGGGTCTCCTTACTTTTGAGATTCTCTTCTCCACCCCGCCCTCTTCGGGAGGGAACTCAGATGCAGCTTCCCCCGGTAGAGAGTCCTATTGTAGCTTCTACATCATTCACAGTCCAAGGTGGAGTGTGATGCGGCCCAGAGCTCCTTATCACCAGGCTCTTGGCCCCTCTCCAGTCTTTTGCCTCTCCCCAACATGTGCCCAGCCTTCTGTGTCCACCTTTGCACATCTACATCCTACTGCTTGGGAGTCTCTTCTTCCAGATTCTCCCCTGGATGCTTCATCCTTCATTTGCGTGGAAGAATATGGGGCCCACAAGGCCCTCCCACCCCCTTCTTCCCTCTTCCCTCCTCCACGCTCTCTGTAGTATACCAAACCCTTCTAACCTGTGATACTGTTTTCTTGCTGATATGCCTTCCTGGGTCCCATTGCTCCTCCTAAGGGCAAGAGTTTCTGAGATTTTCCTTCTCTACACCCAACAAAAAGATGGCACCTGCTGCTCAACAAATATGGGGGGAGAGAGGACCCCAGAGACGAGAAGAGTAATGAGAAAGTAAATCCTCTGTCCCAGCCAAGGAAAGGTGGTGGGGCCCTTGGGGGATTTAGTATCCAGACTCAGGCGCACCTACGATTGAGCTGATGCCTGTGCCTAAGCATGGCACCCAATCAGTAAGGTCTCCCAGGGTCCAGTGGCCATAGGGCCCCTTAGAAGCAAGTGTAAGGCCCACTGGGCTGCCCAAACCTGTGCCCTAGAGGTAAAACCTGAAGTGTTTTCAGTTCTAAGGAAGAAGAAAAAGAATTATTCCTCTGTTATTCCAGAACATGAAGATATGGGTGCTGTTTATTAGTGCAGCATGTTCTGGCATGTTCTGACTGATTTAATTGCTGAAATACCTCATGCTCAGAGAGGTAGCTTGTTCAAGTCATTCCACTAGCAAGGTGGACACCCAGATGAGACTATGTTTACTATATACTTGGCCACATTGGGGGGTTTTTTGTTTTGTTCTTTTGGGTTTTTTGGAGGCCGGTCATGGGGATTGAACTCTGGGCCTGGGTGCTCTCCCTCAACTCTTAGCTCAAGGCTATCACTCTACCACTTGAGCCACAGTGCCACATCTGGCCACATTATTATTATTATAAATATATTTTTATTGTAAAAATACTGTACAGAGGGGTTATAGTTACATGAATAAAGTAATGAGTACATTTCCTATTGAGCTTTATTCCCCCTCCTTTGTTTTTCCTCTACCTCCCTTGCCTCTCCACCTCCCCAACTCCTCTCCCCCAAGTTGTAAAATTCATTTTCAACATACTGTCGTGTACATCTCATTGTTACAATGGGTCAACCTGTATCCTTGTTTCAGCATTTTGTTATTTCCCTTCCCCACCACAAGTAAGAAAAAATGAAGTGAAGTAAGCCAGACTCAAAGAAACATAGGTCCCGTGGTTTCCCTTATTTGCAATAACTAGTATATGTCTAGGTTAATCTTACCAGACAAGCAGAAAAGGTCCAAAGCTATGCACCTATGACCATATATGATGATGCTAAGAGAAATGAACCCCAAGATAAGGACACAAGAGGTTTTATCTTTGTCGCTGTTGTTTTTAATGTACTATGTGATATTTTTTGTTTCTTTTGTATGTCCTTCCCCCATGGTATAGCCCTTGTTGTCACTGTATTTGAGTCTGGTGCCCTGCATCTTGTATATACATTTTTCTAATTTGTGGAGGGAAAGGGAAATAACAAAAAGTCACCACTCCAGGCTGACAGGACAACCTTCCTCTCAAGCGCTTCTGGTGGCCTGACCTTCGGGGACAGGACCTCCAAAGGGACTCTCAGTACCCCCAAAGAACCATGCCCTACAGTGGCACATACCATGTTGGCAAAGGATTCGTGGCCAGAACTAGTCACAAAATCCCACCCAGCAGCAAGGAACCCAACATGTCACAATAGACTAGGCTGGGAATGCTTTAAAACAGTCCTAAGAAGGGTAGCATGGCAGCTGGCTAATATGCACGAAGTGATTTATCATGGCATCCTAAATGATACAATAAATCAAGACTGACATCAGACCTTGTTAGCTCCTGAGGGTTTGAGGCAAAGTGAGGCTCACGTGGTGCTCAGCCCCTAGATTATGGCCTACCAGGGCCTTCCCTTAGTAGTAGTTGCTAATGGAATGTATTGGAATTCTCATTATATATTATACAATATACTTCATGCCATCAAAGAGCTGTGAGGGATGAAAAGAAGCATAAGACACAAATACACACAATTTCAGCATGGCTTAATTTCCGTGGATAACCAATTTCATATCACCAATATTTAACCAATGCCTTCTAACTACTGAGATAGCACTGTCCTAACATTGGGAACACAGAAGTAGAACTAACAGAGTCCCTGCCCTTAATGAACTTACATCCTAAGGGATGAGGTGGAGGAAGACACCAAGTATGTAAATATATATATGAGACTTATTTAAAAATACGGCAAGCAAACACTTATGCAAATATAGATGACCATTTCCTATCCTACTACTGTGAGCCCTAGCACTGCTATGTGGTAGAATGCAGTAAGGAATGAGTTCACTACAGCAGTCGAGGAAGCTCACCTGAGGAGAATCTCACCAACAAGGAGATTGCCATGGAAAGAGCTTGTCCTACGTAGAAAGACAAGAGCTGAAGACAGACAGAAACTAGAATGATATGTCTTCACTTAGGAATCAGAAGCAAAGTCAGGGGGTCTGGATCTTCGTGGACAACAGTGAGATCAAAGATCAGAAAACCAGAGAAGCAGGCTCTTATGAGTCCAGGTCATGAATGAAGCTTTCTTTTGAGCCATAGCAGAGATTAAGTGCAGATTGGTTTGGGGCGGGGGTGGGGGGAGTGGGGGAGGGTGGAGGTGGAGATCAACAATGCTTTAGCCAAGGTAAGCTTCAGGTGCTTATGAAACACCTAAGCAGAGTGAGCAAGTAATGACTTAACAGTGAATCTGCAGTTCTGTTACTTCAAAGGAGAATTCAGACTAATGCTGAAAATCACTGACATAGGATGTCAGAATAAAATGTCTTTCAGGACCTTGGAATAGCCTTTCTGGAACACCTTCTAGACCAAAACAATGCTTGACAAGAAAAGTACTCATTACCTACTCATGTAACCATAACCCCTGTATACAGCATCTTTACAAAAAAATTAAATTAAAAAAAATAAATAAAGGACCTTACTTGTGTAATTGTAAACTCCCTGTTCATCACCCTTACAATATAGTAAAAAAAAAAATTAAAGGAATGTTACATTGAGAAGCATTCTCTTAGACATGCCATTGTATTCTATTGTTCCAAATAGCAAAAGAAGAACTGTGAAAAGAAACATGAACAATGACACATATGGTCTCACCAGAACGATGAGTAGATTTCTTTTTCCTTTTTGACAGTACTTGGATTTGAACACAAGGCTTTGCACTTGTTAGTACCCCTTGAGCTACTCCACCAACACAAGATGTATGGACTTTTAAATTTAAAAAAAAGAGGAGAATGGGAATCAATAATCAAAAAATGAGCCTCTGTCAGGAAAAGTTACATTCTGCTGTGGCAACAGCAACAATCAGTGGTTTAAGGAAACAGAGATGTATTATTTATTTAACTCTGCTACATATCCACTAATTGTCAGCAGAGGGCTCAACTTATCAGAGTCATGGAGGTAACCAGGCTAAGGGAGCAACTACCATCTCAAAGACAGCCTGTTACGAGGAAGGTACTTACATAGGTAGGTCTTACCTAGCAAATGAATGTTCCAGCCCAGAAGAGATGTACATTCTTCCTACTCCTGACTCGCAGAAGCCACCCCAGGGACAAGGATACCAAGCAGCATAATCCTACCATGTTCATATCCCTTTGGTTCTGCCTTTTGCCACTCCTGACATCTTATTTTTACTATAGAAAACCCTCTGACTTCTGTATTAAGGGAACATAATATCATCTAGCTCCAACAATAAACCTACCAACTAGTTTTTATCCTGGATATGTAAAAAGAAGGTACAAAGACATCTAGTAGCAATGCCAAAGGTACCACAACTAGTAGACTCAGGAGCCAAGATTTTAGGGCAGGCAGAATTCCAAAGCCATTCTTATTCCTTCCACAATACCACACAGCCATTTACGGCCACCTACTTTCCCTTTAAAATGAGTCAGTATTTTTATCCTGGCTAAACCAAAGAAAGGAGGAGATACTTTTTTTGAATAATATGTTTGAAGCTGAGAAAAAAGAGTAAGTATAGAAAATATTGAATTGGCCCAATGTTATTTGATCTCTGTGTTCTGTGAGGGGACAGCAAAAAGTGGAGTGAAATATAGGGTAGATAATGAGCGTCTGGGATCACTGGGGATTGCTTGTTCTTATTTTGAAACATTCTGCAGGGACTGAGACATGTAGTATTCCCCTGTCTGAAACTTAGCTTTCATGGGGTTGATTCCTTATGAGCTACAAAGCAATTTTTATTTATCCATCTCTGGTGCTATTTGTAGAAATATCTGTCCTAAAGATCAGAAAATGGTTCTATGTTCTTTCTTCAAATGTACCCAAGTGGCAGTCTGTTATATTTCTTGGTTATGGCAGTCTATTGGGTTATGTTTCAAGTTCCTGCAATTGGAGAGGCTTTCACTCAAAACTCTGTATAAATTTAGTCTCCAGCTAGAACACAGAAACATCCACACTGTTGGAGAGATCTGACTTAACTTTGTACAAATCCGTGTGCTGAATTAAGAGTGTTATATTTACTTGTGAAACATTTTCTGTCTGTTATAACCAATCTACACCCCAATTGCAACCTAATTCCTGAGAGAAAAGTCTAAATTGTTTGGCCTGAGCCTCCAGTGATATACTATGCTCTTTGGCATAAAATCTCTATTTCTCAAGGCTCATGGATGTAGTATTTTATTTGGGTAACCTTCATTCTTCCAACCAAAAGAAGGACAGAATATACAAAAGAGAAACATTGGGCTATAAAGCTGTAGCTCACATAATTCTAACTACTTCTCCTTTTATCCCCAGACAGGTCTATCTAACACCAATTCACCTATCAATAAAGCAGGGCTAGAAAAACAAATGAGCCCCTTGCTGGGACCCCTCAGCAAAAACAATTATTTTTCTACTGTGAGGCTTAGCCACCAGGAGTTTGAACAGAAATTGTACAGGCTAAGGGGGACAAAAACCAAACAAACATGTCTTCCCGATAGTATTATTAGACTGAGAACAAATCCAGGCAACTGGCAAGTCACCCCACATCAGGAAAGGCAGGAGCCTTGAATACTATCACCTCCCAGCTCCTTAGCTCATGGAGAGGAAACAAAATGGAAACCCCTAGAAGTAAAATGCCAGGCTCCTGACTCAGAACAAAGCCAAGCCCGAGTTCAAGTCTGTCTTGAGTTAAATAGATTCACCCCAAGAAAAGGCTTCATGTTGAGAGTTAGTTCCCAGCTGTGACTGATCAACATGTGGCCTCAGACAGTTTCCAACCAGCTTTCTTCATCTTTCCAATGGGATATATTGGACCTGTGTCAGAGTACGTTTCCATGGCAACCCTTCTCTCTTCTGTCACTTCAGAGAGAGGTTAAGTGTCTTGTAAGTACTAGGTAAGCCTCTACCTGAAAGTCTTCCTGCTTAACAAGGTCACATCAGTCTCCTACACAGACTTCCACCTATTCCTGGCATAGGCTAGCACAGGCTGTATATTGACATTAACTACCGAAAAATGAGCTTATCCATCAACTAACTCATGGAAGTCGCCAGTACATTCAGATACTCCAAAGTCACTGTATATATCTTCCCTGTTTTCTTTTGATTCTAACTTAAAGTCTACTGTCTTTTATACTCTAGAATTCCGCTCAGAGGCTCAGCCATAAATCTCTATCTGTATAATTGACCCAAGGCTCTTTTAATTGTGAGAATAACTTTACATTGAGGGTACAAGTTTACAACATTTAATGTTAGATAAATGTAGCATATGCTTTTTACTTACTAATTTTACAGATCAAGCTAAGAGTACATATTTAAAAATTCGGTGGCATTGAATTTTTGCAATATTGTTAGCAATAATAATATGGGCTACTGCTGATCTCTCATCATGTAGCTCCTCTTCTACAGCTCTTTCTACCTGTAAGATCACCCCTGCTTTATCAATAAGACTCCAGTATTGCCGGAAAGTTAAAGTGTACTTCCAAGTGACATTCCCCAGGTCAGATGAACTTTCTCTGAGTTTTCCTAAGGATCTCAATCTACACCAAGCAATCTCTCAGATCTTCATTGATAATGCACTCCATTAGAGTCACTGGTTAGAGGTCTCACGTATCAAATTAGCTTCTAAATGTCTCCCAGTCAAGGAACTTTCCTCATTCCCCTTTTTCCACTATTCTAGGAATAATGAAGAGGTTCTACTCTATTAAAATAATTCTGATTCTGAGTAGGGATGGTCTGAAGTCCTACAGAGCAAGAAAGTAGAGTGAATATTTAGCAATGTCTGTTGTAGAAGCAGTGCATAAGAGAAGGGAAGTTGTTCTCTCATTAAACTGTCTAAATTAGAGCTGGGCAAATCAAGTAACAATGTATAGTTATAATCACCACCTCCAAGTTCAGAAGACAATACACACACACACACACACACACACACACACACACACACACCTCAGAATTATCTCATTCCACAAAATGATGGTCCAAATATCAATTCCTCTATTTTATACATTAACAAACTAAGAGATTCAATGCCTATGTTGATGCCCGAAGTCCATTCAGCTAGAACTAGAGATCAAGGATTCAACTACATCACTGTCATTGCCCCTTAGTAACCCAGTTTGAAGTAGCAACAGAAGGAAGGAAGGTGTCCAGCAAGAGGAATTCACAGTACCTGGTCTTTATGTAGCTAAACTGTACAAAATTGAGAATTTTAGAAATCATGAGGCGTATTTTTGCCCTCAGAGCAATATGGCAAGAATAGATCGCAATTGGGGGAGTGGAGCTCCTCAGAGCCTCTCAGCTTACCACTCCAGTATTCTAACTGAGTTTCCCTTTATCCCCAGCATGGATGCCTTGGTCAAGCTCCCACCAAAAAGAGCAACAACTATGGATTGCAGGGGAAAGTGCCAGACTGTGAAAGCAGAAGTTCAAGCTTCTTCTTGATGGAGCTCCATCAACAAGCCTCTGGGTCCAGGCTAGACCTCAGAGCGAGCAGGTTCCTGACACAGCCAGCCCAAATCACCAATTTACCCTCCACATGAGATGTTCGTGGTCTCCCAAAACCCAAGGCTCAATCTCTTGTCTACCCTGCCTATGATTTCACACCCCCAGGTTTCATTCCTAGTTTTGCCAATATACCATTTTATCCTTTAACTGTGACAAATTGAAAATTGTACTAGAGTCAAAATAAATTCTCTCCTAATGAACAAGTTAATCCAAAGAACAAAACCCCCTAAACATCATTTCTATGTGCTTCATAATTCCTGTTTCCTCCCACAAACACAGGGGACTAACAAGATACTACCAGTGGATTTACTGAATTTCCTCATAACTGCCATTAATTTGTCAGTCCAACGCAGTCTATAAACAACTTTATAAACATTCATTTACTTAAGCGTCATGACAGTCCCATGAGATGGTCCTTATTACCTCTGCTTTACAGATAGAACATGAACTCAGAGAGATAAATGACTTGTCCAAGGTTGTACAACAGAGCTAGACTAGAATAAGGAAGTAAGATGCCTCAGTGTGAAATGTAAGAAGGCACTCACCCCAGGAATATACAAAGGCCAGCTTGTCCCCTGGCCTTAAAATTTTCCTCCCATTCATCTCTCTTGCTTCACCTTAGTCTTGTCCCATGCAGCAGAGCAGAAATGCCAGTAAGACTGATAGCAGATTCTCCTAGTGTCAAAGTCCTGGCTAACACCTGTGGGGACAAGCATCTCTACCTGTGAAGCCTTGGTCCAAAAGGCAATCTCCACACAAGTATTTTTGAGACCTGAGATTTCTAAAGGGCTACTTAAGCATCTGAGCCCAATAAAGCATCATGGGAGAATAGCATGGGTACATCTCACACACACACACACACACACACACACACACTAATTTCACAAAAGGACCCTTCCTGCCACAAGAGAACCAACCATTAATCATGTAGGATACTACAATACAACCCAATATCACAAAAGTAAAAACCATTATTGAAATTGCCAAAAATATAAAGTAGGAAAGTATAAGAAATTGGCTCTGTTTTAAACCTAAATTATTGATCAATTTGTTCTAAAACAAAGAAATGGAACATATATTATAGCTCAACTCAGAAAGTATGACTAGAGACCAGGGCCAACTCCTTGACCCCAGCCCTACCTTGACCCTGGCTTAATCTATCACGCTAATACTTGCTCACTGGGGTAGGGGGAAAAAGGATGTTTTGTGAAAACTATAAGCCTGACTTCTGTGAAGCTCCACACCATCTCCAAGGGCCAGAGAGAGGAGAGCAACATGGGCTTTGGCATTGTAGAGATGGCTCTTCCTTGACCTGGGGGAGACGTGGGAATTGTCCAATGCCTGAGTTTGTTAAAATTACCCCAATTATGAGAGATATTACCCTAAAATGGCTCTTTTCCCTTGCCAGCCACAATTTCCCATTGTAATTTTCATCTTCATCTGAAAATCATTTTTACCAAAAGAGAAAATGATGTATTTACTCTGAAAATGGGTCTCTGCCAGATGTCGTACATGATGCCAGGTCTGCGGATCCTCACTGAGTTGCTCTGGCCCACGTCTGTGAGAAACCACTGGCTTCTAAGTGGCACAGAGGTGGGAGACAAGGGCCATGGAGAGAAACAAGGCTGCAACAGGCCTCAAAATGGAGGACAAGAGCTAACATCAAAATGCCAAAGAACAGCTTGGAAAAACTTAGAAGACCGTCCTTAAAATTCACATACTATTTTGTCTGCATCTACCAAAAACCAAATCATGACATTTCAATTAGGATTTGCATGTGGATGTTTTCAATTTTCTAGCAAAAGGACAGAATGGTGTAGGGTGCCATCTGTCACTCTAATTCATAAAGACTCATTTCAGTTCAGTGTTTCAGCAGACATGCAGACTCCTGTCCTACCTCAGACATCATCCACTGGTGAGGAAGGTAGCATGTTAAGGTCTAGAGAGAAATGTGTTCACTCCATAATTAGGAGTGGAACTGAAGACAGGAAATAATTATTTCCATTAATGAAGTACTGACAATATGCTCAGCACAGTCTGAGCTCTTTTCCATATATTGGCAATGAATCTCTAAAGTGACCTGAAAGGAATGTATTATCACCCCAATTTTTCCATATGAGAGATTTGTTACTCAGGGAAAAGTTAAATAATGAATCAAGTGTCCACTATTTAATAGAAGGGTGATAATGAGGGTTTAGAGGAAACTTTATAAACTGTAGGTGGGAATGGTAATTAATGCAGCCACTATGGAAGTCATTATGGAGATCCTCAAAAGTAGAACTTACGATACTGCTATGCTACTTTTGGCATGTCTCCAAAGAGGAGTGAGCCAAGGTACACATGTCTATAGTGACAGTTAATAATAGCCAATCAAACTGATGACTGAATTTTAAAAATACAGTGTGGGTGTGTGTGTGTGTGTGTAATAAAATATGCTACTCTGCCATAAAAGAAATTAAAATTCTATCATTTGTAGGAAAATGAATGGAGGTGCATGGAGACTATCATATTAAGTGAAATGACCCAGATTCGAAACAGATAAGTGTTTTCTTTCATATGTATAATCAAGACCTCAAAAGTAGATGACAGGCACAATGTAAGGTGATACAATGTGATATAATATGATACAATATAAAATAAAGGTAAAGGGGACCTAGAACATGGGCCATAGAAGACAGAAGGGATGGAGGCCTGTGGAACAGTTCCTCCAGTTTCCTCCCAACACAGCCATCATCCACCATAGTCACTTTCAAGTCATCCTCCCGATAGGAAGGCTTTGGAGACCCCAAATAAACATGAAAAGGGGCAGATTCGTATTGGCCCTGTTATTAAGAATTAAACTCAAGCTCGTTTCCGGTCTTTCTCTTTGCTTGGTTTAGGAAGGCTTCCCTGCCTCTTAGGAGAATTATCATTCTGCCTTTCGTGTCCCTGCCTCACCCTACTTGGACCTTCAGCTACTATGATTCTGTTTATCTATTTCCTTAATTTTTTGTTGTGAATTTAAAAAAAAAAAAAAAAACAAAATAAGAACCTCTACAGGCAAGAAATGTCTCTTTTTGAAAGACTGCAGTTAGTTCTATTCACAGCCCCCCCCTGTTTACACCTCTAGACCCATCTCAGTTCTCTCTGCCTGGCATCTCATGTACAACTTGAGGGTGACCCAGGACCAAGATTATGTGGAGCTGGGAAGATGGCAGAGTGGCTGCTCTTCAACTGTCATGTAACTCATGTCCTCAGCTGACAGGTCCCACACCTAGAATGACACTCAGTAGTGGGTTAATGCAAGTCAACCCTGATTCCTTCACTTGTTCCCCGAAGGATGACTTCCCTTTAAATCTCTTTTGATCTGAGCACACAGAAGCATTTTGCAAGTCCTCAGCCGCACCAACTCTAGGTCTCTGAAGTCCCACTCCCATCTGCCCAGGTGTTCTTTGCAGCCATGTTCACTCAAGCCTTTACTGAGAATGATCTCCCAGTACAACGCATGCATGCTGCTCTCAACATCTCTTTGTCTTCTCCAGTTAAGACAAAGCCAGCCAAACCCTTTTCCCCCCAGCTCAAAGGGGTTAGTGATCCCAGACTGGTCACATGGATAATCACTTAAAACTAATTCCTCACTTGTGTCAGAGAGATGGCCCCTGAACATCTGGTGCAGATATTCCTCCTTCCTCCCCTGCCCAGTCTGAAACGTTCTACCAAATGTTGCAAGAGGAAAAAAGAAAACACAACCTGTGCAGTGCTGCAGCTGGCCGTAGACCCTGCTCTGCAGGCTGACACCTGGAAGAAATCTACTCTTTTCAGAGATCTGATTTCAGTGTGTTCAGATCTGAACTCCTCTCCCACCTTCCCCCCTCCCCTTCTTCCTGCCTGTCTGCCTGAAAGAAGACTACAACCCAAAGACAGACACCAGGGAGGCTTCCCCAGAGCTCTGTGAAGGAACACCTCACACCTTTCATGGGGCACTCCCCGAACTCTGCTCCTTTCATGTGTTCCCTTGTTCTACAAGGCTTGCTTCTCAGAGCTTGCCAGAGAATTCAGAGACAGTTTTAGAAATCACCTGTTACATCCATGTCTTGTTCTAGATTGGTCTGGGGGGTGGGGTGGGCGGGTGGCGGCGGCGGGGGGGGGGGGGGGGAGTAAGATACCAGTAGCATCACAATTCCTTCAGTGGCATAGCCAGGACCAGAAACTAGGTTTGCTGGTCATTTACATTCCAGGAAAAGAGGAAGGAAGGAAGGAAGGGAGGAAGGGAGGAAGGAGGGAGGGAGGGAGGGAGGGAGGGAGGGAGGAAGGGAGGGAGGGAGGAAGGGGAGGGAGGAAGGAAGGAAGGAGGGAGGGAGGGAGGGAGGGGAGGGAGGGAGGGAGGGAGGGAGGGAGGAAAGGAAGGGAGGAAGGGAGGGAGGGAAGGGAGGAAGGGGAGGGGAGGAAGGGAGGGAGGGAGGGGGAGAGAGTGAGGGAGGGAGGGAGGGAGAGGGAGGGAGGGAGGGAAGGGAGGGAGGGAGGGAGGGAAGGAGGGAAGGAAGGAGGGAAGGAAGGAAGGAAGGAAGGAAGGAAGGAAGGAAGGAAGGAAGGAAGGAGGGAGGAAGGAAGGAAGGAAGGAAAGAAGGAAGGAAGAAAGGAAGGAAGGAAACAATAGCCAAGAGCAAGGGAAGAGAATAAAAGGGAAGGCAAGGGAAGTAGAAGGCGAGGGGAGAGAAAGGGAGGGGAGGGGAAGAAAGGGATGTCACTCTTCCAGGCTCCCCTGTGCTTTCTTCCCTTCCTCTCTACCGTCTTTGTGCATCTGCAGTAACACTACAAGTTCATTGTGTGATCCCTGAGCTTTGGGGGACTCTAAAAGAAGGTTACTAGGCAATATTTGCGGTGCCAGGCAGAATGTTTTCCTATGCGCTCCCATTAAGGCCATCAGTAAATTAGATGAGTGGTTTTTGACATTTTTTCTGCCTCCTTGCTGACCTACGTCTGTACATAGAGCCCCCCACAGTCCTTTCTCACAGCCCATCTCAGTGTTTATAAGGTGGGAGAAGTTGTGGGACTTACCTGTCACTGCGCCAAGGTCAGAGGACCAAAGCCACAGCCTTATTAGTCTTTGGAAATGCTCCCAATAGGAGGCTCCTTCTTACACACATTCATTGTAACTGGTGAAATACCCTTGAGCGGCTGCTAACCTCGCTGAAAGAGTGGGCCAGGGCCGGTAACCCTCACCTCATATATCAACAGAAACCTCACTCCCTTCACCTTTTCTCATCTCTCTCCTGCAGCCAGGAGATATGAGGTCATGAAGAAGCTATTCTTGCTCCTTTTCCCCCAAAAATGTGGAACATGCTTGATATGGAACTTGCTGCTCAGTCTGAGCAGCAAGTTCATTGGTGTTAGAGCAAAAGCAAAAGATTCTGAAGCCTGGATCCTCTGTGTCTGTGTTGCTATTCACAATGCAAGGGCAGGGATGCCAGAGGACAGGCCTCAGCTGTCAGAAAGCTGAAGTGAACAGGCCACAGAGAACCTCTGAAAGCAGCCACCAGCTGGTTTTGCTCAGAGCACAGCAACTCCACTGTTCTAGACAACTCTGTCAACAGGGGATAATACCAGGAGGGACCTTGAACTCAGGGCCTTCTCACAGCAGCATTCATTGAAAAAGACTCGTTCTCCTGCTTTAAAGTTAAAAACTAATTATCAATGTCACCAGTGACAACCTGAACTTACATTGAGAGCAAAATAATTACTGGGTAGTTCTTCCTTGCTAAGAAACGTGTGAACATCCTCAGTTTGACAGAGGAAGGAGAGACTCTGCTTGCATCCACTCTGGATCTTCATCTTCTTCAAGGCTATGCTGACCCTCTTTAGGAACCACAGGTTCTCTCACCCTGTAACCTGCTACTTTCTTTCTAGACACAAGGATAGAGTTTTGTGCTTTTCTCTAAGTTTCTTTGTTATAGAAATAAAAATATGTCAGGCACCCATTGGCTCATATGTGTAATCCTAGCTACTCAGGAGGCTAATAGCTGAGGATCACAGTTCAAAGCCACCCTTGGCAGGAAAGTCCATGAGACTCATCTCCAATTAACCACCAGAAAAACAGAAGTGGTGCTGTGGCTCAAAATGATAGAGCACTAGATTTGAATGAAAGAGCTCAGGAACAATGGTCAGGTCCTAAGTTCAAGCCCCATGACAGGACAAGAAAGATAGAAATAAAAGAAGGAAAGAAGGAAGGAAGGAAGGAAGGAAGGAAGGAAGGAAGGAAGGAAGGAAGGAAGGAAGGAAGGAAGAGAGGGAAGGAGGGAGGAGGGAGGGAGGGAGAGAGGGAGGAGGGAGGGAGGGAAAAAAGAAAGAAGGAAGGAAAGAAAGAAGGAAGGAAGGAAGAAAGGAAGGAAGGAAGGAAAAAGAAGGAAGGAAAAAAGAAAAAGAAAGAGGAAGGAAGGATAGGGAAAGGGAAAGGCAAGGAAGGAAAGGCAGGGAAGGAAAGGGATGATTTTAATCTGACAACTTTTTGCAAAATGGCGAGAGAACAGGTCGTACAATGGTCTGCTGCATTGGCTAGCAGCAAGGTGGTTCAGTACTTCCAGTGTAGTGTTAATGAACATTCTCCCAATGTGCAGTGAGTCAGAATTCTTGCTGCCTTAAGCATCACATGTCTCTGCTCCATGGTCTCTGTTAACCAGGAGAAAGGAATCCACAGAGAACTGTTGAGACAGTGGGGTTTCTTTTCCAGTATTACGCTGTGCTACAATAACTTTCCAAAGAATAGTTCACCTTTAATTAAATGAGTCTTCTCACCTACACAGGGTTCTAAATCCAAGTCAAAGACCATTTAACATACCAGATATTAATTCCTTACCTGGGATAAAGAATTTCCATTATTACAACCAAGGCATATGAGAGACCAACAGATAATTGGAAAATGTCCAATATCACTAATTCTTAGGAAAATGTAGGTCAAAACCATGAGACAACCACCTTACCCAGGAGGAATGGCTATTCATCAAAGGACTAAAGATGACTAGTATTGATGAGGATGAAAAGAAGAAGGAACCCTTGTAAACTCCTGGTGAGAATGTATTACTACAGCTATTATGGAAAACAGCATGGAGGTGACTCAGAAAGTTAAATGTAGGACTACAATATGATCAAGAAATCTCAGTACTGGGAACCTATCCAGAAGAAAGGAATTCAATAAGTTGAAGACATCTGCTCTCCCCTGTTCACTGAAGCATTATTCACAATGGCTAAGAGAAACAACCAAAGTGTGCACCAACTGATGGATAAAGTATGGTGCATGTACACAATAGAAAATCATTCAACCATAAAAAATAAGCGGAATCCTGTCATTTTCAACAACACGGGTGGAACTGGAGATCGTTATGATAAATGACATAAACTGGGCCAGAAAGACAAGTACCTCATGACCTCGCTCATATGTGTAATCCAAAAAAGTTGATTTGCATAAGAGTTTGAATCAGAATCTAAGAAGTGCAGTCTGGGAGGGAAGAGTAGGAAAGGTTTGGTGAGTGGATATTATGTCATAGTCAGAGGTAACATGTTCTGGTGTTCTGTGGAACAGTAGGGTGGCTACAGATAATAACATGCTATACGTTTTGAACCATTGAAGGGATTTTGAACATTCGCACCTTTAAAAAATGAGAAAGTGAGGCCAAGTATAGGGACACATGCTAGTTAAGCTCTGCAATTTGACAGTCAGAAATCAGATGGATGGAGAGTCAGAAGGCCAATCCAGCAAAGGAGTTGGTGAAATCCTGTTTCAACATGCAAATCAGGCCTTGAAGGTCCATGCTTATAATCCCAGCTAAGCAGAACATGGTCTGAGGGGAGCCTCAGGCAGGAAGTACAAAACCTTATCTGGAAAATAACTTAGGCCATGAAGACTTAAAAAGATTAAGCTATTCAATATGACACACACGTGTTCAGTGGCAGATTTATATCCATACATATATGTGCTTCTAGCCAAAGATGAGCACTTATCCATTGCACCCAAATGCTTAGGCACCTATAGGAATGAACAGTGTAGTGTCTCCACATTGCAAGGTTAGGGCACCTATGTGCGAAGGTGACCCCTAGATGCCATCCTTTCAGAGTTGGCCAAGAATTATAAGAATGCTTCAATCTTATGCTATCTCTGAATAATTTGCCTACAGTTTTCCCAAAGCCTCCGTGCTTTGCAAGCTCTTGTTATAGCTGAAGATGAGAATAGGATGTGGTTTAAAAAAAAACAAAAAACAAAAAAACAGATTTTCTTGTGAAAGGGAAAGGACCTAAGTGGGGGGTTCCTAATGAAAGAGAGCCACATAAACATAAGCTCAAGTAAAGTGCTTCATCCCTCAGCACAAGGTTGTGAGTTCAAACTTCATCGAGAGAGTCGGGGGGGGGGG